>NW_005842005.1:1129245-1149803 GCF_000455745.1 Alligator sinensis
CCCTAAACCAAAAGGTTTAAGTTTCTGATTTAACTACTGTCATGTCCAGTTTGACTCAATGTTGCCAATGTCATTTTAGCAATAATATTTTTACCTTCAATGTAAATTGGAATCGAGGATCATCTAGAAAATCACTTTAACAGACCTTGGAATAGATTTATCCATGTTTTCCCGATAAGTTTCTTTATTTAACTTTTCACTGTTCAATATTCTGTAAGGCTAGGGACAGACATTATACATAAACTGGTCTAAGTGGTCAGAAACTGGTTTAAACCTGTAACAGAACAGACATTCGGTACACATAAATCAGTTTGAAAATAGCTGAAACTGGTTTGCGATAAACTTGGTTGAGTATAGTATCAGACTTAACTGATTTGGGTCAAACTGGTTTATGCAATGTCTGTCCCAAATCTCTTCCTGGTTTAACTTAAACCAGAGTCCCCCAGCATCCCAGGTGCTTTGAAACCCTGGGTGGGGCTCAGCTGTGCTAGGCTGGGCTGGGCTCTCTGCTCTGGAGCAGGGCTGCCCCTGCCCCATCTGCCTGGCTACCCCCTCCCCCAGCCCCACCAATTCCTGCTCAAGCAGGAATTCCCCACCTCCCCTCTCCCATGGCATGAACTGTAGCCAGCATGTGGTATGCTAGCTAATGCTGAGAGATGTCTGTGTAAGGCAGACAGGACAGTGTCCACTCAGGGCTTTTTGGAGCTAATCAACAGGTCAGCTGGTAATGTCCCTGTGTGCCTTCCTTGCTGTTTAAGGATAGCTTGAATAAATGAGAGGCTTTTGTTTTCTTGATGGGGTGCTAAATGCTCTGTTGTCAACTCCCTGCTGGCTCCCTCCCTGGTCAGGAGCAGTGAGGAGGGGGGACCCCCTCCCTATCAGAGCATCCTGCCGGGGCCTGGCCACACCCCCTCTCAGCTCAGCCCCGTGGAAGGGCTGGTCTAGAATCCCAGCCCCCCCTCCTCCCTTAGGTCTAGCCTGAGCCACTGCAGGCATGTGCCTGCATTTCTTCAGTCCAGAGGGAATGTCTTCATGGCTACAAACTGGTTCAGCCTAGCCAGGTTAGACTAACTTGCAAAGATTGAATCAATTCAGGCTCAGGCTTTTTGAATGTCTATCCCTAACTTAAAGGCTCGAAACAAACCTTTTTTACCATTTTACTTAGCAAGAACAGAAGTACTGAAAGCCAAGTTTGTTTTAAAGGGTGTGTCTTAGGGATAGAATTCTTGACCTGAAATTGTTCATCTCAGTGAGACTAAACTGACTGTTGTACATCTTCCTAGAAAGGGGATCATCAATCCATGAGTGTGAATGGATTCAAGAAAAAGAGAAAGCTCCCTTGAGGATACTACCTTATCCTTGGGAAGAGTTAGTATCTCATGAGAAGAACCTACAATATACAAAAGAGGGGGCACTCAAAGAAATTTTAAGCACATTCTTGTAACATTTGAACTTTCATCTGACAAGCAGTTACCAATTCTGCCACAATATCCTGTTTTGATGAGACATGCAGATAGTGTCTTATAGCTCTGATGTAAAATAGGAAAATCAGTGGGACTGAGCTGAATTGGGGTAAATAATTTTTAGTTGTGTTGAGATAAGGATGTCCTGCTTTATAAGTTAGGATTTGTAATACTTGTGTGTGCATATGCACATATATTTTAATAATGGTGGTGTAGCAGGGCACTAAGGTGCCTGCTCCTCTTAAAGCAGAGATAAGAACCCAGGTGCAGGTTGCCAGGACAACTGGTTAATGAGGGAATTGGCTGCACCTGCACCTGGTCAGCTGGCCGGAGGAGGCAGGGCCCTAGGCCCATATAAACCCCAGGGCTGGGACCACAGAGTTAGTCCCTTACCAGCAGCCAAAGGGAAAGGAGCCTCCAGGAGAAGGAAGGGCCCAGAGATGTGGTAGCCAGTAGATATGCTACCCTTAGCACAAAGGGGACACCAGAAGCCCATAAGGCATCGTTGCCTACTAGGCACTGAGCCTCAGAGAGGGAGTTTTACTCTTTTAAAGGGGCAGAGCATGATGTGAGCTCTGAGTTAAGTTACAGCCCAGGGACTCATGGTGGGTGGTGGTTGTGTGTGCGCTGTCTGATAATAACTGGTGGTTTGGATGAGGCTAGTTGGGGAAGGAGGAGGCCTCATAGGGGCCCACTGCAGTGTGGGGACCCCAGTGCCAAAGAGGGCGCAGCACTTGAGCCAGGGCTGCAGAGACCCCAATGAGGACAAGGAGCCAAATTAATATGAGGCCTAGGCAAGACCACGCCTGTATCATCTACGAGGCTTGGGGCATGGTAAACGGGTGGTTGAAGCCAAGCATACAGCCCATAAGGCTGAGAGCCTTGGAAACCATCCACAGTGAAGTGGGATGTCAAAGGGGGGGTAGAAACAACAGGGTTAATAGGATCTAGCCCAACCGTGTCCAAAACTAAAGCTCAAGGGCAGCCTCCCTATATTTATTAAGCTCAAGACATGGTGGATGAGAATGAGGGTGCTTGTAGGGTGAAAGACTGGCCCAGTTAAGATCCTGGGGGGGTAACACGGCCACCCCTAGGTACCCCACCCTGCTACAGGTAGGTATAAATAACCATAAAACTCATGGGTTATTTTCTTTACTACAGCTTGTTCCATTATACACCATGCAACAACAATGAGAAACCCTTCGTTGTTTTTTTTTTTAAATAACAAGCAAGAAATAAGTCCCTCAGAGCACTGTTTACACATAGCATTCATATAATTATGCTATATGGAAGTAGTACTTGTTGCAAATGGACATATACATTGTAATACAACAGAGACCATAAAAAGGTTCCATGTTTCCATCGCTCCTATATAATTCCAACTTTTACAAGAGCACTGTAGGTCTATACATGTGTAAATATTTCATTGAAAGGTTCCAGTACACAGTATTCAAGACTACACAATATAGCTCTTGGGTTTTATAGGACTAGTAAAAATTTTTGGTGTTCACTGCACATGGCTTCCTTTGTGCAGTTGTTAACATCAGCTCCTCACATCAACTGTGAAAACTCAAATAAAGGCTGAAAGTTAAAATGCTGAATAGATGAATTCCTATAGCAGATGCCATAACTAACCATACTACAGTGATCTTGCTGAGTATTAGTTTGCAGTATAGTGGTACTTGGAAAAAATCCTTTCCATATGAGTGCTGGTGTGAGATTTTGCTGTCAGAACACTTCACTGTTTTCCCCAGTTTGTCATGGGTATTTCCCTGCTGTAGTGATGTGAATGATTCTGTTTTCAATTGGTCCCTATAATACTCGCGTATTTAGACTGTACAGTTGTTTTAGAATTGATTTATTTTGTGGGGATTGAGTTGTAGTTATGAAGTTTGTTGGTAAGAGAAAAACCTCAGCTAAAATGAGAAGTTGGTTAGCCCTGAACTTAGTGGCTGCTGATAGATGTGAAATTTGTCTCACAGTTGGCCCCTTGAAACCACTCTACAGCTGTGACCTGACAGAAATGCATGATTGTAGAGCTCTTTAAAAGTGCCTGCTTGTGTGGACAAGTTAACCCTCATGTTAATGAGGGTTCAGATGAAGATGCTCCAGAGCAAAGTGCCTTTATTAACTTTTGTCTGTCCCTGTGTGTGACTGGGGCTGGGCTGCATCAGCCCAGTCCCACCCCAGTGCTATCTACAGGAATACAGGGGGGAAAGGGAGGGAGATGGAGCTATAGGTTGGGGTTTGCCCAGCCTGAGCTGGGTGGGGGAATCCATGGATTAGAGCCCCACCCCGCCAGCTGAGGCTGAGTAAATCCCAGCCTGGAGCTCCCTCCCCTCCCTTCTCCCCACTTCCATGCTGCAAATGGTACTGGAGCTGGGAAGGGGGAGCAGGGCTAGGGGAGAAAGGCTGTAGACAGGAAGCTCCTCCTGGATTGATTCCAAAGTAGATCTTGATTCCTCCCCTCCCCCCTAACCCAACAGCGAGGGGGGGAGGGGGCAGGAGAGGGCTTGATCTAACTCATAGCGTTTTCTGTGAAGTGCCATGAGTTAGAGTGGCGAGCTGCATGCCTGTCAGCACCTAGTGATGTTTGTGATCTATTATTTGGGTAATGAACATTGGGGAAGTTCAAGAGTGTTCTACTGGGGAGTCAGGCTAGGGTCCTCCATTGTTTGTTTATACACCAGGGACCTGTTAACTTAGAAGCAATCATGATGTTCTAGGGGTATGTCTTTATTTCTTCCCTGTTAATTATAAGACCATGGCTGAGAAATGAACACTGCACATTTGCTCCTCTTTTTCACTGGATGCTTGAGGAAAAATGCTATGTAGCTGCTTTTTGGAATGTGCCCAGGGATCTCTGTGTCAGGCGTGCTCCTGGCAATGGTGCTGAGTGCACTTGGCCACATACTAGCAGTGATCACAAAACATTTTTTTGAGCCTGCACCGTGTGCACAGCAGGACTGAGTAGTTAGGGATTATTTCTTGGGGGTGCATTCAGGATAGCTTCAGAGCAGTACAGAGAGGCACCAGATGACAGTGTGTCATCACTTCTTAAAATGCTGGAATAGTTTGGTTTACTTTCTACTCCTTTTCAGCCAAGTATCCTGCTTGGCTTTCTAAGGGTGGTGTTACAGGCTGCCTTTGAACCAATCTAAAGGCACTTAAAACAGAAGTTTTAACATTAAAGGATATGAAACTGTGCTAAGTACTATCTACATCCACGTCCAGATGTGTATGGACAATTGGTTCCCTGGGGACAATTAGCAGCAGCACACCTTGTGATGCCGCTAATTGTCCCTGGGGAATGCCTGTGCCACACGCACTCTGGCACATGGTAAGTTACCCTGGGCGGGGTACTGGAGGCTGGGGCCAGCACTGGGCTTGCCCCAGCAGCCTTACCTGTACTCCTGGGTCTTTCCGGGACTGTAGCAGTGGTGATCCTGCCACATGGTGCCTGGCTAACAGCAGAGTGTGGCTCCAGCCATCCAGGCTCTGGCTTTGGGTGGCACATGCTGCTGTCTTGTATGCCACTCTGCCTTTTTTTCCATGGTTTTTTTTTAACCCTGGATATCCCCTCCCTGGCAGCGCAGAGGAAAACTGAACATACTGTACAGCCACATTCATCTGGATGTGCCCTAAATGTCTTAAAGTTTTATGTTATTTTGGGTGAGTGTTAACTTTGAGCTGTTTTACCTAGCTCAAGCTAGGATATTGTTAGTCTGTTCCACAAAGATAAAGTGACCAATTTACAGTTATTCGGCATCCCAGGATGCATAGCTCCTAGGCTTTCTCCCTCTGACAAACTTTCAACCCTCCCAAGCCCAATTGCCCAGGAGGTGGTACTGGCCCCAAGCCAACACCCCCACCTACCCCCAGGTCCCATAGTACCATGCTGCTGGCTTCAGGAGACCCATGTGGCCCTCCATGCAGAGGGCTAAGCCTTTGTTCCACATATGGGTGGCTCTCTCCCAGACAGGAGAAGTATGGCTTCCCTCCCAATCTCCTGTATTCCTGGAGGGGGAGGAGGGAAAGGGCTGCTTAGCACTAAGAATGGTGAAAGCATGGAGCCTGGGGAAACATGCTTCCCTGTGGTCCATGTTGTTGCTTCAGTTAACCCCTGGCAGTATGGCTGTGTGAAACAGCACTGTTTTGTTTTGACGGGACAGTGTTTCGTTTCCAGTTTTGTTTCATTTTGAAACCACTGTTCCATTTTGTTTCATTGAAACTGTTTTAACGTCTCACCCATAGGCTATAATGGGGAATCATGAAACTGCTTATAACTTTGTCATGTCTTGCCTGATTCCAATGAAAATAGCAGGGATGGCCTGCCAAGTTTCAAGGAGATAGATGCAGAGGTTTCTGGGAAACTGCACCTCAAGCTGCTGACAAGCAAAACTTATGTCACGTGTGTGTGAAGGCACAGCAGGGTGAAAACTGCAGGGATGGTGGCCCCTGCTGAAGCCATGAAGCCTGCCAAGTTTCAAGGAGATAGGTGCAGAGGTTTCTGGGAAACTGTAGCTCAAGCTGCTGACAAGCAAAACTTGTGACGTGTGACTGTGTGTGTGTGTTAAGGCACAGCTGTTTTTTCGTCCCTCCCCCAGAGCACTGGGATTGGAAGGGACCTCAGGGAAGGATCACAGTCACAGGCCAGCTACACATCTCAATATGAGAGCCGTCCTTCCTCCCTGTTCCCTCTCCCTCTCCTTACTTTCTGTTTCTCTGCAAGCAAGCCCAGCTCTGAAACTCGAAACTTTTCAAAACTTTCAAAATGTTTGGAGTGCCCTTGTTTTGTTTCAAGGCTGTTTTGAAGCCTTTCATTTTGATTTTGCTGTTTCGAGCTCAAAACAAGTCAAAACAGCATCGAAACGTAACACCCGGCAAAATTTCGCACAGCCCTAGCTGGCAGCTCCACACTGGGAGCGGAGCCACTGGGTCACAAAAGCATGGTGCCCAGGGAGGTATGCTTTCTGGGCTCCATGATCTCTCAGTACTTAACCCCCAGGGCTCTGCTCCCAGAGGAGGGATAGGGTCCTGACTCCTGGTCCCCCTGCTTGCCATGCCCTTTGAGGTAAGTCACAGTTGTGGAGGTCAGAGATGGCATAAGCCTTAACCTGTGACTGCTCCAAAACTGTTCTAACTTTAACACCACCTAACATTTTGCAGATTTAGAATGGTTGAAAGGTATAGTTACTGTATATTGAAGCCAACCAGTCTAGTGGCTGGGATTCTACACTGGGAATCAAAAGACTATTCTGTTTGGTCACTGACCTGCTGTAAAACCTTAGACCTTTGTGTGTCTCCAAACTCCCTCAGTCCATTATTAGACTGCAGACTCTTTAGGGGCAGAGATGATGTATTATTACAGTGCTTAGGCCAGTAAATGATGAGGGCTCTGCACTCAGGTGGGGGTATTAGATACTACTGGAATGGAAATGATTGCACTTGAGAGAAGTAGGATGGTCCAGCAGTCAGGGAAATGGCCTGGGGACTCTGAAGATCTCACTCTAATTCCCTGCTTTGGTAGCAGCTTCCTGTATGACCTTGGGTAAATCACTTTTTCTGTCCCTCTATCCCCATCTGTAAAATGGGGATAATATCACTTTTCTGTCTGACAGGGCTTTGTGAAGGGTACAAAGTGCTCAGCTCCTATAGTAATAAGGACTATATAATGACTAGGGTATTGGGCAGGCATCAACAGTGGCTCCTACATCTCTTGCTTAAGATGATGTTATCAGAGAGTAAGACTTCACAGATGCAGGAGAAAGGTCTGGATTAGTAACCTTACCTCCACATATGTTAAAACCCATCTGCAATCATTTGCTCAATCCCCCAGTCTGATTAGATCATCCAGCAGTTTCTTATAATTAACTTTATTAAGAGTGGGGCAAAAGAACAGGTTTTCCAGTTAAAAAAACAAAACCAAACCAAACCTTTGGGTGACTTTTTTTTTTTTTTTTTTTTTTTTTTTTTTTTTTTTTAAGTTGCACATTTCTCGGCTGCAGCAGATCAGGGAATGTGTGGTGTGTGCTTGTTTACTGACTTGGATAGGAGATTTTGTGGTTATCAATTAATTATTTTTGTTGTATTGCCTGCAGCTTGCTTGCCTTGTGCTTTTATTCAGTTCAGATGTAATGTCTGCAGGGGATTGTTCTCATCATTGTGACTATTGGGATTCTAGGGTTTGATGACAGATCCTTTCGCTGTGTGCTTATTTCTAGAATTCATTTAGAAAGTGCATAATTTTTTGGTTTGTTTTATGGAGCCATAGACATGTTTTTCATCCTACATTATCTCTCAAGTAATCTAAACTGAAAAGGGAAATGTAAATTTGGCAGCTTCTGCCTTTGTCAGGTAACAAGTAAAACATGGTGAGGAAAATGTTAGTTCATGTTATGTCAAACTACATGAAATGATTACAAAGAATGGTGAGAAGTATATGGCATGCTGCCTTTGACCATCAAGCCTGTTCTACCTAGATAAGAACCTTCTGCAAGTTACTGTGAACCAGATTTTTGATGGTATTTAAATGCTTTAAAAATACAGAGAGGCATCTTTTCACAGTGGTAGGGTTGGCATTTTAGAGATCTCTGAAAAGGTTTAATTTTGGCCCCCTACTTTCAACTAGACTACCATACTAAAGCATAGCTCTGGTGCAACATGGGCCCTAAGCAGCCTGGGGCACCAGGCAATTGCAGAGTTTGCACTGCCGTAATGCTGCCTAGTAGTAGTAATTTCTGCCTAGTAGAAATCCACTTCAGAAGAACTTAGATGCAAGCCCTGAGAGCCTACAACTCCACTGGGAACTTCCCTGACTAAATACTAAGTAGGTAAGGTAAGGTCTAAGGTTTTGGCCAATAGTAGTAGATCATTAAATATTTCTGAAGGACGAAAAAGTCTTTGCTATGCTAAGAGGTGCATGATTAGATGCCCAGCAGCTGCATACTAGAGCAGTTGCTGTCCAGTGCAGTACCTTTCCTCTGTCTGTATCTTCACAGGAAGGTTCAATAAGATCTGCAGTAGACTGTAAGGGAATAAGTAACTCAATGAGCAAGTTTCTTCCTTTTGCTTACCAGTCAGAGTTGGACTGATGCAAGACATTAAGTTTTCTGACTTTCGTATTTAAAAATCCCACCCAAAGATTTTCCATTCTAATACCTGGGTTCTACCAAGCTCTCACCTCAGTAGGATTATCCTAAAACAAAACTGTCCAACTGGCAGCCTGTGGGTTGCTTCCAGCCCCTAGAGGGTTAGCATGAGACCCCCCCCAGGCTCTCACTTGACCATTGCTACTCCTAGCACTCCAGCTGCTGCAGCAGCTGGAATCTTGGGGCTTCCTCTTCCTCCCCTGCCTGCTGCTGCCTGACTCAGTCCAAGGGGGAGGGTGGCGTGGCATGGCATGGCACAGCACAGCCAATGGTGCTGAAAGAGCTGGCAGCCTGGTTGGCATCATAGGGGAACCCACAGGGAACTGCAGGTGCAGTGAGGCACTGTGCCGCACTGTACAGGGGTGAAGGTGCCTGCCCCAGTGGGACAGGGGAGCCCACACCCATGCAATCCCCTGCCTACGTGCAGTGCAGTGCAGTGCAGTGGAGTAGGGGAGCGTAAGCCTGCCTTGGTGCTCAGTGCAATGATGTAGAGGAGCACCTGACTACCATCATACAGCATGCAGCCTTCAGGGCTGTGGCTCCTGCTAGTGTGGACCCTGCTACTGTGGCTCATGTGGCAGTGGTCTCTGGCCACATGGACAGCCCTGGCCTAAAATATGACAATGACAATCCTATGACATAAGTTTGGTGGGAGATATACATTATATAGAAAAATACATACCTCCTTTGAGCATTTTGACTATCTGCTTCTCAGTATTCTCCAATGTCCTTTGTTGCCTTGGCTTAGAAATGGGTACACTGATTTTAGTAATTTGATCCATTTTAAAAACAACCACATTAAAATTTCCATGTAGTTTATAATGGTGGGGACAACTGATTCGTCACAATGGGGGCATTCTAGAGCACTAGGATATATGCCTTCATTTATTTATTTCAATATTTGATTATCATAAAGTTGACAATGTAATTTTATTGTGTGATAATAAGTATATATTACCTTTCTATATCCCTTTCCTTATAAGGACCTTAAAGTGTGTGAAATCAGAGCTCACTGTGACTTTAGTAAATGCAACTACACTTCTTTTAAGGACATGGAAAGTGAGCCCCAACAGAATTAGATAAATTATCTACACGGAGAATCCATGTGAGAGCAAAGGACAGATCCAGAATCTTCTAAATCCCGGTCCTTAACTACAAGCACAGGATCAATTTTACTTTCATTTACATGTGTTGTCTTTGGGAGCTGATTTATTATGGTCCCAAAGGTCATAGTGCTCCCTGGAGTACAAATGAGACAATGCAACAAGCTATTGTCTGCTGTACTTGCCATAATCTGATACAATTGTTTGTGTTAGCATTTGTGTTTATTTATACACCTAGGGAACTCTTTTTACAGTTTACTTATGTTTGCTCCAGTTGTACATTCTCACACAAGGAACTACACCATGAAATCCCAACGGAAACCATCATCTATCCTCAATTTATTTAAACAATGATCTAAGCATGAATGTTTTTGATACAAATCCCAGATTCCCATGTCCATGTAAGCGTACCTATCTCAGATTCCATGAAGCACTTCAGCTAGGATCTAGTGTTGTTTGCTCGTTACACGCATTGACGTGTTATTTTAAGATGGCATAATTGTTGTTTGTATGATGCAGATTTTTGCTACTTAAGCAACAGAAGATTTCAATGCCCAAATTAATGGCAGACTAGTGATTGCTGTGGTTTAGTAGATTCAGACATTCATCAGTAAATATTCCAATACTTGTTTTCCACCTTAATACTCATTTGTTATGAGGAAGTCATTATGTATAGCTATACTAAGGCAACTTTTAGAATCCCAAATGGGCGGAGGGGTGGTTTTTAAAGTCTCTAATTCTTATGACCTTCTGTTATTTCAGAATTTTATGGGAAGGACTATGCATTCCCTTACTAGTGAGTGGAGAATTGCCATTTAAACAGCGAGGATTATCTATAAATTTGTTTGCTAAACTCCATCTATTTATCCCTAATCCTACTGCCAGTGGCACATAGATTAAGTGCAGGGCGCACACTTTGCTAGTATTGTTGCCAGATGAGGAAATATTAGGCACATACTACTTCTAGAAAACTGTTAGTAAGCATGCTTGTTAGCCAGTACTACATTTTGCTCTGAGTAAGGGGCAGAGTGTAGTTGCAGTGCCTAGAAGTGATTGAATGATGACTTAAATTGTGACTTGGTCTACATCTATGAAGTAAATCAGGAATAATTCCTAGAATAGGGTTATACTGGTTCAGAAGCTGGTTCAGAGGTCTGTCCTGCAAGTGGTACTTCCTGAACCCTTATTCAAGTAATGTAACTTTAACTTATGTGATAGTTGAATACAAAGATCTAGACCATCCGGGAACTCCTGGATTTAGCTATATATTTATGCTCAGCAGACATCATGAGAGAAGCTATGAGATGTTATATGACAGAGTGATTTGACCACCTGTTAAACCATGGAAGGAACAGAGTTTGAGAAAGGAGCCACAATCTTTGAATTGAAAAGCCCATTGATGAAGACTCATTGTTTCCACTGTCACCTTACCCCAGCAATACTTGAAGTGCGATTCTGTACAAGCTGTTTACAACCATAAAGCAAACAAGCAGAAAAGCTCCTGGACTGCAGTGTGTTGTGGACTGGGTACATTCTAGACACTGATTTTATTTATTCAGTGTAGCTTCTTACAGCATTTCGTAACTGATACTTGCCTGTGCAGAGGTATTGCTAGAATTACAATTGTTACTGTTATCTCTGGCTGCTTATTTTACATGGTGTTCTCAGGGCGCCAGATGGAGCATTTATGAAGCATGGACAGTAGCTATATGGGGCAGATAGGCAAACACTATCTGAGAGCATTAAATGCACAAAACTGGATAAAATGAGGGACTTTATCTCATGATCAGTGTAGGTGAGGCAATTCCTTTAAACGGGTTCTATGTGAAGATGGCCCTGCAAAATGCTGGACTATAAAGCACTTATCTTCACATTTAATTGTACAATTCTACTTAAATTGCAAACACCTTCACTAATGCAAGGGTAAAGATATGCACTTAATATTACTGACCTGCGAAAATATGAGATATAGGGGTATCACACCAACACGAACCCAGTCATGACAATAACATCAAATTCAGGCATTATTCTGACCAGGAGATTAGTGTACATAACATGGTTGAAATAAATACAGCTGTGGATCAGCACCAATTTGTAACCCACTGGTTACTCGTCTGGTATCACCTCTAATTAAGACAGCTGCCCATAGAAGCCAGTTCTGGAAGGCTGCAAATTCCTTCTCACCTTCCCCACACTATTGCCGAAGCATGAAATTTGTGCTGTAGTTTGGCTTGCTACACCTACAGAGAAGTCAGGAAAATTTCACCTTAAGTGACTGATGAGCCATAGAGAGATCTTGAACCTTTCTAAGAGGTTTGGATGGTTCAGTTCCAGTGAAATCTGTAATATTGGCAGAACACACCACCTCATATCTCAGATATCAAGCACAAAACATTCACATTCATGTCATTCTGTAGTATCAGGTCCAATCCAAGCATTGCATTCATTTTAGACACAGCTGGGTGAATAAATGGTTCAGTGACCAAATAAAAAAAAATCACTTTTCAGCTGACCAAAACTGAGTTTTCCTGTTGTCATTGTTGTTTTCTCATTGGAGCAGATAACTACAAAGAGCATTTTAGGATGAGTTTAGGAAAGTGATAGTTTTTGGATATTTTTACCCTTTTGCTGAATGCATCCTGAATTCATGAATAGATTTGTTTGAAATAAATGGCATTGTTTTTCAATGAATATCTTATTTGAATGGAAAATTTTACTCAGTCTGGATTGTAATATCTTTAAAGATACTTTGAGATAGGGAGTATTGAATAAACATTATTAAGATATCTATCCAGTTTCTGGCGCACATCCACTGAGGCAAAGATGAGAAACATCTTTCCTATAGTAAAGTTACTTTGTATCTCTCATCACAGGGTTGTTTGACTTGGATTATGATCAGCCCTTTTTCCACTGAATTTTGGTGCTGTTTACTACCTATTGAGCACATTCATAACTTATACTAAGAATCAGTGATTATTCTCAAATGTAGGATGAATCGGAGAGTTGCATCCAGTATGAATTTCAGTGTTAGTACTTACAGGTGGAAAATAATGTCCAAAATGCTCGGATTAAAAGAAAAACTTTAAAGGGGAAAAAACAGATAAATAAAACCTATGAATTAATTGTTTACTGTGGGAACACACCTGAGAACACAGCTGAGAAACACCCTACCTGTCCACTCTGCCTCCATAAGCAACAGACTAAAAAACAGGGCAGCAAAGCTGCCCTAAGAGTAGCCTTCTCCCTCCTCTGCTGCTCTTAAGCACACTGGAGTCAGATATCTTGAGTGGTGGTAGGAGCTGGCTTCACTGCCTTATTTCCAGGTGTGGTTTATCTGGAGTGGGAGGGGGTGGGTAGGGTCTGCTTTCAGCAGTGCTCTCATGTGCACCCCTGGAAGCTGTATAGATGTGTCCTACCTAGTGGACTGTATTGGTAACTCTGCTTGATGATCTCCTGGAAATGGGGGAGACAGTCCATGCTGACTCTGTTACCTCTAACAGCATCTTTGGTTATCTTTGACTGTAAGCAATTATTGACTTGCCTGTGATATTGTGTATGAAAATACAGAGCTCTTTAGGTTTGCCCTTCCCTCTCAAAGAAGACCCAAGAGATGTTTCTAAGCTATTTCTCACTGTCTCTGAATGCTGCATCCATCTGGAATCCATCTATTTCAGTGTCTATATGAAAATACTGTAATAATATTGGGAGTCAACACATGAAGAAGTTCTCACTGGTATCCGAAGGTCTGGTCCTCTGATTAGACTCATTTTCCCAATATATCTAGTCACAAGGGGTGCATTTCTTTTGAGAAGGGGAACTTACTACCAATTTAATTTGTTTTTGTCTTTTTTTATTATATCTGCACTCCAAACTGCAATGTAGTGTTGAGATACCAAAATTAGCTTTGATGTTCTAGCTCAAGTATTCAAGCCATGTAGCCACATCAACACAGACCTTTGTATGAGCTAATTTACCCTGCTTCTTGGCAGGATAAACTTGTCCATAGATAGGTCTATGCTGTCATGGCTAGAATGCTTCTAGCATCCAAGCTTGCCCTAGTATCCATACACTAAACTAGTCTGCATACCCTTTCTGCTGACTTTTTTCCTCTAGGGATGGCTGCTACCTATTTAGTCATACCCAGGAAAATGGAAAGTGCTACTCAAATATTTCACCATGCTCTCAGTGCCTAGATAAGACAGGAAGGTTACATAAATTTCATAGATTTCATAGACATTAGGGCTGGAAGGGACCTTGGAAGATCATCGAGTCCAGCCCCCTGCCCAAAGGGCAGGAAGTCAGCTGGGGTCATAGGATCCCAGCAAGATGAGCATCCAGTTTTCTCTTGAAGGTGTTCAATGTGGGCGCTTGAACCACCTCCGGTGGCAGGCTGTTCCAGACCTTGGGGGCTCGGACAGTAAAGAAATTCTTCCTTATGTCCAGCCTGAAACGGTCTTGTGGTAGTTTATGACCATTCGACCTAGTCGTCATCCCTTGGGGCACTCTGGTGAACAAACGTTCCCCCAGATACTGGTGGTCACCCCTGATAAACTTATAGGTGGCCATCAGATCACCCCTGAGCCTGCGCTTTTCCAGGCTAAATAGGATGCCTGAGATTCATTCTGGTAGAGATTGAAGAAATTCTAAGTGAAGGGTGCATTCAAAGAAGTAGGTGGAGGCTCTATCTGCCACTGAGAGTTTTAAATTTCATTTTAACTTAAATGTTTTATGGCCTTGTGATCCTAATGAATTTATAAGTTGTAGGGGTCTGAATTTCATCCTTTGCACTAGTTAGGGTTCTGGAAATCATGGTCACTTTCTCAGATAAGAACTGTGCTCAACTTCCAAGCATCACTACAGAAAAGTGATCCATTTAAAAGGTGCTGCTACAATCAGCTGTAAGTTCCTGTCTGAGAAGAATATGTTTGTCCATTGTCTGGGCTACTGAAAACTACTAACTCCCTTCACCTGTTGATTTTTTAGTGGCAATTTAAGGTATTTTCCCTGATCTATAAAGCACTGTAGCCACCTGATTAGGTAGGGAACTACTGACCAAAATGAGATGTGCTCAGGTGGGGGAGATTATGGCATGAACACACCTGATGCTGAGAAGGTAAGAGCCTGTTATACTGATAGATGAGTTTGGTATCTGGTGATTGGTCTTTGTCTCTGAAGCTTCTTGCTCTTGCCACTTCACTGGAGCTAGAATACATTAACCTTCCTGGCACGTAATTCTAATTGAGTTTGCATAGCATTTTCTCTCTTCCATGATTTTATTCTTGTTTAGTGTTTTAATTACTGTCACTAAAGTTCTTTGCTGCCATGGTGATAATTTAGTTCATTTGGGTTTTGTCCTAGTTCTATAGCATACAGCCAAGCTATTACACATGATGGCTCAGAGTCATAGGTTCAAGGGAACGGGAGGACTCCAACATTTTCTCTTTATTTTTTCTGTATATGATACCTAGCTTACTTAGTACCACAGTGCTGCTGCCAGGAACACTGCTTTCCTTAGCATTATCTTCAAGGTTAGGAATATCATGCTTCTCTGTTTAAAACTATTGGCAGCTTGCTTTGTGCGCCCTGGACCTTGGGTCTCTGAATTAAAATTCCAACAACTCTTGTTGTTTTAGTTTTAACTAGCTGAGCCAACTTTTTTTATCAGGACCTAAATAGTGATATCTGCTTCTGCTTTTCTCCTGTTTTCTCCATCTTGAAGCCTTCTTCTATAATTGTTCATATTCTGTTGGTTCTTCCAGTGTTCATTTCCATGGATGGGATTCTGGAACTTCTTCTGTAGTTGAGCTGACATTGGATATCTTGCTGATGTTGGCATGACACACATTGTGGTGGTGATATTCACAATCTTACTTTAAAATATTTAAAAGAAATTATTTTAGATGACCCATATATTTCCCTCTACTACTTACAATGATCATTTTTACTTCTCTATGGTTTTTCTTATATTGGCTGTGCTATTTCTTTTTGTCTCTCCAATTAAGAATATTTTGTTTAGAGCCGTCCTTTACACTTTTCACTGTCAATACAAATAGTTTTCCATTCACAATGGTGGATACCCCTGTGCCATTTACCCTTTCACTCACTTCTGGGAGTGTTTAGTCTATCCTCATGTGCCTCTTAAGGGAATCCAGATATAGCTAGTCCCATGACTGATATGCAACTTTATCCTTCACCTTTCGCACTTCTGCTTCTGCCAACAATGATGGTTTAACCCTGACTCTTCAGGGCCTGCTTGTTCAGCTGTAATTTAGTTCTTCTACCCCAGAAAATGAAAAGGAAGGGGGAAACAGAGGTAGAATTGAGTAAGCTTTGCTGGAGAGTGGGATTGTGGAGAAAGAGAAGATGCTGCTGAGCACCAGAAGGGAGAGGTGTAGAGAGCTATGGGTAGGGGAACAGGAGTCTTACCTGTTCTGGGGTTTCAAAAATATAGTCCCCAGCTGCTGCTGTTATGATGTGGTCTGTCCAACATAGCTGTTGCTGCTACAGCAACAGCATAGTGTCTCTATGCCTGGCTGCTGCTGGCACCCTTCTAGCTGAGGGCTGGAGCCCCTAGTGCCTCCCCTCCCTCAAATTGTACTCCTAGGAAAACAGAGCTTTGCTTTCTGTGCTTACAGCAAAGTTAGTGGAAGTTTTAACTGCAAGATTTGTCCCAGATCATTAGAGCAGGCTTTTAAAGCTATGGTGCAGGAAGTTCTGGTGTTGTGGGCTTTTTTTTTTTTCTTCAGGGGGTGGGGAGAGAGTTTTTTCCCAACCCTGCTATATTTACTGTAGTGTCTATATGGAAGTTTCTCTGTCTGAGAGAAGAGCTTATTTTGCAGAGCTTGTATTTGCTATCTCTGCTCCCTGGAGAGCTGTAATTCTTTAAAAGCACTGTCATACTTTTATCCTTACATTATGTAAGGAGTATTAACTACACAAGATGACTTTATTTTAAAGTGGTTCTTTCATTTCATCTATGTAACTTGGAAGAGTGCATGAAAAGATACTTAATTCATTTGCAATCTATATGGAGGGTTAGTGTGGCTATAATTGTTTTGTGTCACACCCTAGTCGCTGCTCCTCAGCTTCCCTTTTGTTCAAAGGAGAAAACTTTTTTTTTCTTTAAAAATGCATCAAATTGTTCATTACTTACCAGGGTTCGAAATACAAGCATGGGGAGTTCGGGGAGGGGGCTTCACCTCCCCATAAGAGATGAGTCCCCCGATACAGGACAAGAGCCCCCAGCCCTGCCTGCACCTTTCTAAGCAGCTCAGGCAGTGGTGGCTCCTTTTGGCTTCTGGCTGCCACTGCCACAGACACCACCCCCCCTGCCAAGAGTCCGAGTGTAGTTCGAACCCTGTTATGTACAGAACCAGATCAATGGGAGTTGGGTGGGTAGGTGCCCATCTAAATTAACCACTCACATATTTTTAAAAACACCCTTCTAGTTTCTCCCAGATTGCTTAAGTTACATAGAGGTGGTTCATGGTGGAGAACGATTGCCAGTATTTGGTAGTCTGCTATTCATTTTGGGAAGGTCTGCCAGAGACGTGGCATAGTGCCAATTATGTGTATAAGCATCCATGCACTTGATATGAAATGCCTTTTGATTCAGACCTGTATCAAGACCAAAGGAAAATTCAGATTGTGAAAATGATAGTAAGAATTTCACATGTGGAACACCAAGAGTCTAGGGCTGTTTATTCTAGACAGTTGAGAATTAATGTAAAAGAGCAGTGACCTGACCTTGAGAAAAGAAACCAATACAACAATAATGAATCCCAGCCATAAATTAGTAAAATGTGAAAAAAATAAAAAATCAAATTGAAGTTATTAAATAAAATTAGAGAATAAGGCCATGTTCCATTTTAACTCCCACCTTTGCTTTGAGCACAGGCTGATTATGGGACTGGGCCAAACTTTCCTGAATTCCACTGAGTTCATGCCGGTGTCTTTACTGGACTTCACTGGTGTAACTACAAAGAGAACTGGAATTATGTATATTAGTGATTAAACTCCACTTCACTCAATTTCAGATCAAACCACATCCTTTCCAATGAGACAAAGCTCCCTTTGGAGCCAGGTTTGCAAAACAGACATGTCACAGAAGTCACTGCATGGGGTGACAAGAAATAATGGTCACAAGCTAGCGGAGAGCAGATTTAGATTGGACATTAGGAAGAACTTTTTCACAGTTCGAGTGGCCAGGGTCTGGAACGGGCTCCCAAGGGAGGTGGTGCTCTCCCCTACCCTGGGGGTCTTCAAGAGGAGGTTAGATGAGTATCTAGCTGGGGTCATCTAGACCCAGCCCTCTTTCCTGCTTATGCAGGGGGTCGGACTCGATGATCTATTGAGGTCCCTTCCGACCCTAACATCTATGAATCTATGAATTTATGAGTGGATTTCAAACAATAGGGATTCTGCTTCAGTGAGGTTTGCAGGGGTCTGGCCTTTGCCTGCAAGTGAGGATTACACATCAAGGCTCAGTCATCCTGATCAGTTCTTCCTCTCATTAGAAAAACCTGAGTGATTAACTGGTAGACTTAATACATTTAGTTTTTCATCATGTTTCAGCCCATGCATTTGTTTTAAATTTGCAAGGTAACATAATTAGAAGTTACCTTTATTTAAATAATTATACATCACAACTGTTGACCAAATAGTTGTCACCACCCACCAAATAACTATCCTATGCTTGATTTGAAATACAGTAGGATTATAATGAAACATGAGGTCATCAACCTATGGAGAAACCTTTGCATATTAGCATACATTAGGGAGTATGCTGCCTTATTGCCAGGGATCCTGGTTTTCTCTGATTTAAAATAAAATCTCAATTTTCAGTTAAAGCAACCCCAAATCCACATCTTTCTGTGATTTTTTTTTTATTTATTTTTTTTTTTTTAATGAATTACTATATATATGTATATGTATAGTGGTGTTTCATTTAAAATCACAGAAAATGTGGATTTGGGGTTACTTTTTTTTAAAATTGAAAATTGGGGATTTTTTAAAATCAGAGAAAACCAGGATCCTTGCTTATTACAAAGCAGCCGATCTCTGTAATAGGTTGGTGATTTTCTTTGATAGCTGTGAGAAGTTATTTTTCCAAACACACTGGAGGACTTGCTTTTTGTAACTTTAAAAAAAAAGTGAATTCAAACCTTGACCCCTTCACTATGATCCCTATTAATTTCAGTCAGAGTAATTGTTTGGGTAAGGCATTGTAGGTTCAGCTCTTGCTTCTCTAGTCTATGTATACAATTTCTGCAAACATATCCAGCTACACTGTGTGTGTTTATAAATATTCCAGTTGATGCTATAAAGGTAGACTCTTAAGGATGACTCCTCAATACTTAAATCAGTGTACAAAATGTTAAGTGCTATGGTTGCTTGTTTAATATTTTAAAAAGAGAGAGGCTTGCACAGATCTGCTGTCCCAGCCAACATTACCTGTAGTATGCAACACCTGTGATGAGAACCAACCTTAGACGTGAAGATAAATACTCGGCTCTGTTTTAACTCCTCTGTGTTTTGGTTGCTTGTGTTCTCAGTACAATTTTTATACATCTGATAGTCTGAACCTTCTTATTAAATCAATTTGATCCCTGTTAACTTAGACTTGCAAATTCTGAATTACTTTTCCAGTTAAAATTGCCTCCACTTGGTATAAAAAATTCTTTGTATTGCTTCAGAAGCTTGCATGAATCTGCACAGATGCATGGCGTAACAGGTCCCTTCCCAAAGTGCTCATTGAATTCCATTTTTCTCCAGTTTCATATTTTGTTAGATATTGTGCAGACCTTTGTATCGGCAGAGGTTGTGGGTCTTACCTGGCAGGGACAGACAATGCCAAAAGGAGATAGGATGTTTGATGATGAGGCATACTTTGTTCTAACCAGATGTTCACAGCAGCCCAAAAAATCATATTTGCACAGAAAAAGCTCTGTAGTTACAAATTCCAGCTACCAAAATGCAAAACATGGGACTAATAAGCCTAGTTACTGAAACAATTTTTCTTTTCTAAAATAAAAAGCCCTTCATATTGTGATTTGTTGTGGTTGTATGTGTTTATATTGCTTTTTGCTCTACTTCAAGTTTATCCAAAACTCAGTGCTCAGAGTTCTGAATTTCATTAATGCTAAGGAGTATTGTATAGTCAAAGTCGCATATGTCAAGTAGAGAACAGAATTCTACAGCTTAAAGCTTATTTAAAACCTCACATGCTTTGGTAGATGCTGTTGTACCTAAATCCTCCTTATTGAATATATTTCAATAATCATGTATCTAACTGTCCCTTGGGCCCCATCCTGAGCCATAAGAGTAAGCAGGAGTTCGTTACTGAGCAGGATTGAACCCCATGTCACTAAACTGCTGGTGGCAAAAAGCTCTTGAAATCCCAGTTGGTATATGATTGAGCTTATCCTGTGGCTCAGGCTTTTAAACTGTATGTTTAAAGGCCTGCAATTTCCCTTAGCCTTTTTTGTACGATAATAAATTCAGAGGCAGGTTGTCCCCAGGCCTGATGGGCATGTGAGAATTATGTGAACCAAGCAGAACAAGAAATAAGCTTGCATCGTGCTTCAGAGTCCAGCCACAATCTTAGTCATAGTCTAGGGCCATAATTTTTAACTGGTGGAGAAATAAGGATAATAACGGTTGTAGGCAACCATTAAGCCAGCTGATTCTGGGCTGGCAAGGGAGCAAAACCCTTCTTCAAATAGGTGCAGCCACAAAGCTGCTCTAACTTGTAGTGATTGGAGCGGTCCTCACTCATTGGGGATTGCAGAGTATTATCACCCAAGGCCTGCTTCATCATGCCTTGCTCTCTACTTCCCTAC
>NW_005842005.1:1149813-1166365 GCF_000455745.1 Alligator sinensis
CCTACACACTCTACTTCCACTGAAGATTTGGTAGTTCCCTACTAATAGAGAGGTCTCCCTTATCTTTAATAGGGAGAGAATACAGGAAATGAAAGCGTGGAAAGCGGGTGTCCTCCCTGTGAAGGGTGAAACAGAAAGGATAAGCTTCTTTAGTACAGAAATGGGAATTGAGAAGCCATGGTAGTGTGATGGAGGTAGGGAGGGGAAAAGAAGATGCATGGAGTTAGGAGGACTGGAATAGCCATTGAGAAAGGAGGCAAAAGCTGAGCCATGCATCGGTGGAAGAATGCAATTTAAAAAATGACTCCTCAAATAAGCTGGAAATGGGGAGCTAGAAGGTTGCTGAAGAGTTTGGATGAATCTTTGATTACTTTTCTGCCTCCTTCACTCTTCTAAGAAAAATATATCCTAAAAATTCACCAGGACATACATGTGCAACTGATCCACTGGCAGCTGGGAGACCTCTGTTTTCATTGCAAAACTGTTCCTAGCAAAAATATTTGTAATGCTGGCAATCGCACTCAGACAGCCATTTCTTTTGAATTAGTAGTTTGTTCTCAGAGCTGCTTTCCTGCACATGGTTCAGTTAGAAAGTACTGGAGACAACACTCTGACTCTTACAATAAATAGGAATTAGCCAGTCTAGTCTTCACAGATCTGGTGCGGTTCTCTTACAAGCTAGTGGGGATACAGACACCTCTGCTGTCCAGCTTGCTTGTGACAAATCTTCAGCGTATGTTTTAGATTTTAGTGCTGAGTACATTTTCCAGATTCAGAAGATGTTTTGGGTAACTTGCATCTTCCACAAAGTTACGATTATTATGTACTTATGGACTACATTATATATATTTTCCATGTGGGTTTAGTATCCTCATTGTTCCATGGCATATTAATGACATTGCTACAAATTATTTATGGGTAAACATTTTTAGAAGTGAATTGTCTCCAGTACAATAGAACCTTCATAATTCATGCTAATGATTAGGAGACCCACTAGAAATTATTGTGGTCACTGCCCTCCCTCAAAGACAATTAAGGTAAGTCTGAGAGCAACTAGCAGCATTAAATGCAACAAACAAACCAAAGCTAATAGGTAACCACTTAAGTCACATACTTGGCAAATCTGATTGACTTCAGTACTTGAGATTTATACTGTACAGTGTTCTTTGGTTCATAAAAATAAGTACTAGTAATTGACATCACCGCTAGAGTGTTCCACCCGTAAAGCACTGCTGAGAATGGTGTGCAGATGAGTTAAGTGCAACATAATGAAGCTTCACACTCAACTCTGGGAGCGACGCCAGGCCTATTGTGAAGTGCCAGAGTTTTATGAAGTCACTGGAGTGACTATTTGAAATTCTGTTGCCTAAGGGAATGGTGGAACCCCAAGAGCTGAAGACTTGTTTATTGACGGACCACATGCACAATCCCTGTCTATAACTCTGACCCAACAGCCTCGTCCCAAAGGCATTCTTATGTGTGTACTCATACATGCTGATTTTTTTCTTAAAGGCCAGTCAATGGAATTTTGCGTGTGTGACTGTTGCAGGATTAAGGTCTCCACTTGCCTTTTTGCCAGGCAGTACTATGCTTAGTATTAGAGCTGGTTGGGAACTGAAACTGCAGCTCTTTGGGGAACTCCACAAAACATTTCTAGTCCCACTCAACCACCTTGACTTTTATCTTTACATTTCATAGACATGCACTCACCTGCAACATATATTTTCAGGATGGCAAAACTCCACTCCGACAGAAAAGTGTCACTCACTAGGCCAGCGGTTCTGAACCTTTTTCAGTTGACGTACCCCTTGGTCTCAGAGTGAGACTTCACATACCCCCTTTTAATGGGAAATTAATTTTTGACCTGTGAAAGACAATGTATGAAATATATCTCGTGTAGCCCGTGGGGGTACGTGTACCCCCGGTTCAGAACCGCTGCACTAGGCGCTTGCCTGTGTGACTTCGAAGGTCTCTACGTTCTGCGGCATGTGTCTGAATCTACCCCACTCTAAGCAACTTGATTCCTAAGCTCAATAAGGGTCCAGAAAATCATACAGAAGAGCACTTGAGTCCCTTCACACACTTTAAATGGATTGGGCTGTTCAATAAATGAAGTTATGGCACTTCTTGTGGTGGTTAAAGTAGTCTAGTGGTTAAAACGTGCTCAGGAAGTGGGAGATATGGTTCAATTCCCTCCTCAACCTCAGGGCATTCACCTTTCCTATCTCCTAGGAGAGTGTCTTAACCACCAGGCTAGGAGAAAGCACTTTTCCACCCCTCCTCTTGCAGCCATGCAGCAGAGAATGTCAGACTCACTGGTGGTCAATAGAGAATGCACGAGGAAGCATGAATTTGTGGTCTAGTAGTTAGGGCACTTGGTTGACTGGGGGGATAGTACTGGGTGCTAGCCCTTGCTCCCTGGGTGGCTTTATATTTTACATTAAAGATAAAATGTAGAAACTATCCAGGGAACAGGGGCCTGTATCTGTGTATCCCTGGACCCACTCAAGTGTCCTTTCTGCAAGGTTGGAGTCAAACTCCCCTGTCTCCAGCCTAAGCTCCAGAGAGTGGTGCGGTTGGGTACATTCTCTTCCCAGCACTTCCCGTTGGCTAGTTCTAGGCAGCTCCCCACTCAGTATGTGGGTTATTAGATCACCGTTCAGAGCCCCCCTCTTCTCTGGGGGCCTGGGTACCAGATACAGCCAAACCGCAGGTCCCATTCTGTGGACCAGGTGCTGAAAGTGAGTTGCTGCTGTGCTTGACTTGTAGACACTTAAGGCCCTTATTGGGTCCAATCCAACAGTGTCTTGGCAATACCTTGTTCTTTGTAGGAGAATCTGCATTATCTGCCAAACTGTGCAAGTATCTGTGTGGTATGATTCATTCCACTAGAAATAGGCCCCAAACTACCAAAAGCTCATTGTACCATGTCAGGAATAAAGATTGGACGGGAAACAGAATTTGTTGGCTGGAAGCACATGAAGCAAACCCCCTGTGAGAAGAATTTGCATTCTTCCCCTCCCCCTTCATGTTCCCCAATTGAAACTGCACAAATAATGCCAGAAAGCAGACTTACTTTTTTTGGCACAAAATATAAAGAAGCCTTCCCAACTGATGATAGGGAACCCAGAAACTGTGTGGTGGTCAACATTCAGTTAATGGACTTGTCTCTTTCTTCCGGTCAATAGGCTTTCAAACAGATTTGAAGAGCCTGCAATGTGTTGTAAAATCCCTTTGCATGACTACAGCAAAAACAAAAAGCAGATTCTGAATTTCTGTCAGCCGCCATATATTCATTCCTTTTTCACTCGTGAAAACAAACAGACCCGTGAGGCTTTCTTTTTGAACTTGGGGGTAGGTGTATACAATGAGATCATGTGGGTCCAGGTGCAGCCATTAAGGAAACATTCGCTATTTCTCAAAGTTCCTTGAACTTTCAATTTTTGCAGTTTGGAAACTGCTTTAGTTAATGAAAATATAAATGTCAGGCATGGAAGGAAGCTGCTCTCATAACTTCTTTAAATCTACTGCATTCTCAATGAGATGCATACACAATCACATTAACTATTTCAGTACCATTTCATACATTTGTCACACAGGCAAAGAATCTTAATCCATCAAAAGCAGAACCTGGCAGACTACCCCTCTGTTATAGCTGCAAAATAACACCATTATGGCATCTCACTTCTGACATCCCCAAAACATGCATTTTCAGTTCCTTTCTTTCCAATTTTATTATTTCAAACCTCATTATTATTTATAATCTCAAAGCTTTGATAAAAGTAAAGCAACCCCTTCCCAAATGCAGTCAATTCCTTCCTAGCCAAAAGCATCTTATCTCTGTATATGTGGTCTTTGCTCTTATCTCATCTTATCTCCGTATTTGTGGTCTTGCCCTGGTCTCCCACTTTTTTTTTTCTTTCTAGAATCAATTTAGCAAGATGTTAGATTAAATTTAATCTGCTAACCTTTTTGTCCATTGCAGCTAACAGGTTTTCAACACAGTTCTCCTGGTCAATCGCAGATAACATGGGTGGTCTCGAAGCCACATGGCACTGAAGCTGGTAGACAAATTTGGTGCTAGGGAGTGGCAAAGTAGGGGGTGGGGGGAAGGCAAGATGCATTGAGTTGTTCTTGCTTCCTGCCAGTGGAGTGAGACCAGAGATGGATGTGGCAGGGAGGGAGGTCCCAACTGAGGGGTGGCGGGAGCTGTGCCATTGACTGAGAGACAGATGGGATTTAAAGGAGTGCTACCACTGATCGCTGATTTGGGAACAGCACTGAGATGGGGGTGGGAGTATATTGTTAATAAAGAATACTCTTTCACTTGTAGTAGATCCTTATTGAGATGGCTGTCTTACTTTCCTCGGCAGTAATCTGGTAATTGTAAGAACAGTTGGGTGTCTTATAATGAAGCACCTTTCTGTGCCACTATAAGTAAAAATCATGAATAATGCACATGAGACTATATACAGTGCCAGGCTTGGATGACAAAGTGATCTTTGTTAGATCCTAATAAATAACGGTGGGATATTGGTAAGCAAACAAAATCCCTGCAAATATCCATTGATTTCAAAAGTGTAAGGCGGGATTTAATTTGCCTTTCAATGTTTTGTCTCTCTCTCTTTTTTTTTTTTTCTTTCTTTTTGCAGCTAGTTTTTAGCAGCTTGTTAAAATAAGGCTGATCTTCCAGTAAGGATTCAAAACAAGAAAAATGTTTGCCTCTACCATTTACTAGATGTGCAACTGATAGAATATTCTAGAAGGATTTTCTTGGAACGAGGGGAATTAAATGACAAATAGCCAAACAACAAAACCTTAGTTTGAAATAAGCCATCCACAGATGTTTATGCTGTGAAAATTTGAGCAACAAAGCGGTTTCCAAGTTTTAAAGGGCCCACTATTCATTTCTAACAGTACTTTTCAGTTTTGCAGAACTTGATATTAAAAACAAGTCACTTTCTAGTCTAAGGGTCTTTCATTCCTATTTTTATTGACGGATTTACATCCCCAAGTTTATCACTGCTATCTCTTAAGTCTCTTTGTAAGGGACCAGAAATAAATTACCTCGGGTCAAGTTCTGTTTATACAGTGGACTGTTCCTGCAGAATTACCTTCTTGACTTAATAGCTTCCTTTTGGGTGACATTTCTCCCAGAAAGAAGACAAATTGTCTAAGGTCAACCTGCAGATCAGCTCAGAGTGTAGGAGGAAATTGTAGTGGATCAGCTAAATTGCACCAGGTCTACCAACCAGCATTAGGCAGCACGCCGCTAGTCAGAGGCACACTGAAGGAATGCAGCCTTCCTTCCAGGATGGTCTGAAGTGCAGCAAAGCACAAGGAGGGCTCTTGAATTTCACTTTGAAATATAGTAGTGCTTTAGTCCTTCCAGTTCTTGATGCTGACGAACTAAACTGGCACAGTAACAGTGAAATTAGATCAGCAAAGGTATCATTCCAGCTTAACGTTGGAGTATGCATTTTTCCTAGATTTCTCTCGTGAAACATAGCAATTACAGGGCTCTACCTGAAGCCGTTACATTTCTCTGAAGATGTTACATAGTGCAATTTTCCCTGCATCTTTCCTCCCACACACTTCTACCACCTTTTACTGGAGCTGCTGTCTTGTGGATCGTACATCTAAACTAGATCGTGAGGGAGAGAAGCAGAGAGATTTGGTCTGATTCTGGTCTCGTGCTAATGGAATTGCTGCGACTTGAGTGGAATTTCTCCTGATTTTATATCGGCATAGGAGAATCGAGGGCCTGATCCAAAGCCTGTATTTTTTTTTTTATTGGGCCAATACTGCTCCCTTGGAGGAGACAGCAATAAACAAATACCTGGGGTGATCAGTCGTTCCATTGAACTGAGGTTTTATACTGGTATAACATTTAAAAAAGAACATTGGGACTACTGGCTACAATGGGAGCAAGTTCAGACCCTGTGTATTTTATGACTCTTATGTGCATTGTAAACGTCTTACATGAAACTAGTAGAATAGAACTAAACCACAATACTGGGCCTATTGGGAAACATTTTAAACCTCTTAATTTTGGGCTGAAGGTACAGAATTAACCAATGAATTGTAGTCTAAATAACGTTCCAATATCTTACACATCAAATAACCCTAAAGAATAAATGTTCCATATGTAAAATGATGAAGGGGATAGAAGAATTTGCAAAGGGAAAAGGTATTTTTCCTGCCTTTCAAAAAGGAAGAAAAAATACAAGTCTCTTTTTAATTAAGCTTTTTATCCTTTGAAGTTATTTTTGATTTTTTTTTTCACATTGATGATGTAATTTATGTAAATAATCATCTATCTATGAAAGGAGTGTGTCTGTCAAAAGCTAAAATAAAAAACATCCGTCATTTTGAAGTGATTAACATTCTCCAGATGTTTAAATCATCAGATTTCAGGAGTTTCTCTTTGTTGTGATAATGATATAGTATCCAGAACAAGAATGTTTACTTTTTTGTATGGGTCAAACACAGATTTTTCACAATCCTATTAAAGCATGCAGTTTATTGTAATTGTATGTGCAGATGAAAGCATATGCAGTTATTATTATTCCCCTTAATTGTAAACTGCTGCTGGTAATTTTACTGTAAAGCTGAAACAAAAGGAGCATACTTGAAAGGACCACCACTGCCCACTTATGTAATCAATTTATAGATGTCAAGTTTGTACAAAGATGGTTATCCCTTTCTGTTACCAGACATATGACATGCTACCACCCTGCAGCACTGGGAAACGTATACTTGGTCCATCTCTCTCTCTCTCTCTTTTCTTCTTTCAGGTTGCTTGAAAATACAGTAGATGTAGCTGATAATATTACATGACAGCTCAGAACTGTTGTACTCAAATGTGTTTGACCTTTTTCTCAAAGGAGGACACCAAATGTGTATTCCTTCTAAAGTGAGAGACTTAATTTCCCATCTTCATAGGAATGAGCATAGATCAAGAAGTTTATCCCAGGCTCTTACTGCCAGCTCACTATGGTAACAATATCCACAAAAGCTTTGTTGAAAATTAGGCGCATGTAACATTGATCGATCTTTCACTCCTTCCCTTGTATAGAGCATGCATAGCAATAATGAGCAGCTAACAGTGTCCTATCTACTTACAAAATACTTGTATTACATGTCATTGAAATAAACAATTTCCAAAGCGAGAGAGAGACTCTTAGCTGAAATGTGTGTATCTATAGAGAAGCAAGAATGGATAGAAATTATTTAAATTTAATTTTTATTTACTTTTCTTCAGCAAAAACTGAATTTTGCCAAAACCCTCTGAAAATGGCAAACTTTCCGCAGTTGTATCTTTTAATTTTTTGATCAGCTGTAGAGATGGTTTTAAAAAGTAAAGTTTTTAAATGGTGTACAGCTCTTTTAACCAACTCCAATAGGAATAAAGTATATTCTGTGGAAGCAGGAGACTATGTTAAATGCAAATCAAATGTATATGTAGATTGAGCACCATACCTGTCCCTTACTCACTGAGCTATCTTTGAGGGTTTAAGCTCACTTTCCAACTTCCCATCCCACTCAGCAGCTTCAAACAGAATCCATTTAGGAATATTTCTGACCGACTTTTTTGCCCTTCCCAAAATGTGAGATTTCCCTAAAATTCAGCTTGCATGAGGCCCACAAGGGGAAGTTTAGCCCTGTGACCATGATATCACTCCTGTATTTTATTTAAGAAAAATATCTGTGGCTTCTAAGGTCATTATTTCATACTCCTCCTTGGATTTATGCCATTGGGAAGGGAGGTTCCTAGCAAGATGTAGCATTTACTTGTAGAAATGGATGGGCCTGAGATAACACATAGATACATTTCTATGCATTGAAAAATGCCACAAAGATATTTTAGGTAACTTCAGAAGTTTCTCAGTGTCTGCATTTCTCTTTCTTTTCAGTAGATGTAATGTAAGACATCCTAAAAGATGCACATAATTCCAACACAACTCCGCAAAACATTCCTAGAACAAGTTTTCTGATATATGACCTATCAAGTATATGACATCAGTGCACTTGTTTGGAATGACCAGCATAATTTAATTGTGGTTTCAAGACTGTGCAAGTAATATCAGTTTCTTCAGAAACTCATTCTACAGCTGAGGGATTGCACTGAAGGTATGGGAAGAGATGGATTTGACATGGAATTATAATGCAGGGGTGGGGCTGCCTGGGAAAAGAGACTGGAGCAACAAGCCAGGAAAGTGGGGGTGGATGAAAAGCTTGTGAAGGAGACTAGACAGGAAGGTAGTGTGAGGGAAGGAGGGGTGGGGGAGGAGACAGATCATCGTTTGAGTTAGTATAGAGGAATTGGGACTGTGGTGAAAGAGTTAAGGACTGGAAACTGGGACAGGCTATTTGAAGAAAAAGATGATGGGGACAAGGAGACAGAGGTGGAAGAGAAAAGAATGGGACAGTTTGCAGAGGGGAATGAGAGAGACACCAGCCTGGGGCTGATCAGACAGTGACCATCAGGTGATACCTTCCTCCAAAACTTTGAGTCTCACTATTCCTCTGTTAGCAAATTCCTTTAAAACCAACTGGCAAGGAGGTGCTCCACAGAGGAATGAAAAACTATATTGTTAAGAGGTAGTCTATAAGTTTGAGTGGCAGAGGTCTGTGCTGTGTCTACAGCAGTGATTTTCAACCGGAAGCGGCAGAACTCCAGAGTGCCTTGACATTCTTTTAAGGGAGCTATGGGTGCCATGCAATGTTGATGTGGTTAGGCATGAAAACATGATTCACAAGATAAATCTGGAGATTTCAAAGATGAATTAATAGTATCAAAAAACACTTCTGACCTTTTGGGTTCTTTCTGAATGTTTTGGAACAGAAGATTTGCTTTATTACCTTTCTGTAGTGAAAAAAAACAAGTGAAAGCTAAGAGCTGGCGTTTTACAAGGGGTACCTTGAGTCTATCAAGGGGTGCCTCAAATCTAAAAAGTTTCAGAACCACTTTTCTACAGGTTCCACTCAGCTGATAAACCATTGTGGGATGTCAGTATATTTCTCCATAATGGAGTCCCTGGGTTGTTTTTTTCCCAGCTTGCCTTTTTAAAACACATCGCATTGCCCACAGTTATATAACATTATTGACATTGCAAAGTCAAGCACCCTGGACTTGAGATTGAGCCAAATGCAGGTTTTGCAGGCAACACTTTTGGTAAATCTTTAATTATGTGATTGCATATTAACTTTCCACAAATTTCCGACTCATTCAGTGCATGGGATGGACCTTCTCTGAGATAAATCAGGACTAAGTATAAAGAAAGCTCTTAAAACAGGGGTCCTACAGACACTTGCAGAAGCTGAAAGGTGTATAGTAAATGTGATGGAGGATTGTAAGACAAGAAGTGATAGGTTTATGATTAAGGCAGCTGAATGTGGCCCTGAGGAATGGGACTGTATCCTTGCCTCCTCAACAGTCCTTATTGTAATCCTAAATTAATTGCTTCAATCAAGGTTTTCATGGGTAGAAACATTCAGATACTATAGTAATGAGCACTACAGGGAAAGCTTACAAGGACATGAGTAACCAAAACAGGATTTGAATAACATGCTGTAGATGGGACATGGCACCACCATTGAACTCGTTGGCCAGATACAAAAATTATCAGTACACTTTTATTGGTATAAGTGGTCAGAAACTGGTCTATATCTATAATGGTACAGAAGTTCAGTGCACACAGATTGGTTTAAAAATGGCAGAACTCAGTCTAAGATTTGCTCTCTCCACTAAACGGCAAATGTGTATTCTGTTCGCTACTGATCTAAATTACACTGCTTACAGAAAACTGCGTAACTTAGATTGATTCTGTTTTGGGCTTTTTTAATGTCTCTACCTACCCATTGTGCCTGGGACTGCTTGGAAAAGAGGCAGTCACTATGGCAGCTTGCAGACGTTAAAAACCCCAAAACACGCTATACCAGAAAAAGTAGCGTATTACTTCAACCTGGCTCTGTAGCATCTGTACAGATCAGGCACTTCAGTGGGGTTTTGGGCGCTTTTAGCTAAAGCTGATTCAAGCCACTATTAGATAAAATAGCCAAAAAAGCCCCAGCAAAGCACCTGACTTTTCAGTGCCATAGCAAGGAGGGAGCGAGCAGGGCAACCACCCTGGGCTCCAAAGCGAAGGGGTGACAACAGGTGCTGCCCAGCGGGGTGGGGTGTGGGATGGAGCTGTGAGTGGCACATTTTGGGGGGCATGGGGATGGAGGGAGGGCAGCTCCTGCCACTGCGTGCACTCCCGGGCAAGCTTGGTGGTGGTGGGGGGGGGGGGGGGGGACATGCCCCTCCAGATCTGTGCATGGGGTGAGGGTGGGCTGTTGCTGCAGGCTTTGCCTCAGGCTCCAAATTCCTTGCCACGGTACTGCGATCTAGACATACGTTCAGCAAGCCAGGTCCACCAACACACTGCCTCTTCTGGGCATCTGCTGAGCAGGAGCGCACTGAATTTAATGTAAAGTACCATTTTTATGTTGTTTTTTTTTAACGTCTGCAAGCAGCCTAAATGAGGCACGGGTCCTGAATGGGAGCATGTTATCGAAGGCTGTTTTGGCATGCACATGTACCAGAAAGAGGCAGATTAACTTTGAAAAGGCTTCCCTCATTCCAGCAGTTCCTTGCTTTGGGGTGCTTGACTTTGCACCCTATTTGGGAACCAATTTTTTGATTGATTGATTTTATTTATTTGCTTTCCTGTAGTCTGATTCAGTAGCACAGCTGAGGTGGGGCAAGCTAGGCAGTCACTTTGCAGGGATCTCGAGAGGGCACCAGAAGCAACCTGCAGCATTTTGTATCTCAACCCTGCTCTCTGACACACTGCATCCTGCTGTGCTCAACATGGCAGGATCTCTGCTTAGGGTGCCAAAATTGGTAGTCACACTCTGGCCTGACTCATGATTTTTGAACAACCTCTGCTCATCCTACTGTGTGTGTGTTGTGAAGGAGGGAGCAATTAGTACTGCTCACTTAGCTCCCCCAGTTCTAACATCCTCTAGCTTCCGTATCCTCCCAGCTCCTTGCAAGTTCCTTATTAGGAGCTGCTTTTCCTGTTGTTTCTCACCGCCTTCCACATCAACAGGCAAGCTGTACTAAGGCGGCCTTCTCTCATTTCTAGGCTTTGTGTTGCAAGGAAGGAAGGAGGATGCAGAGGATCCAGGTGGGGAAAAGGAAGGAGGAAGTAAAGTTGCCCTGAGCTACTGAGCTCTTTTCTAAAGCCAAAAATAGTGAATTAGAGTTGATATTCAAATTTGTCTCAACTCCATAATAGATAGGGACAAAAGAACTGGGCTCATAGTAGCTCTGTGGAAGGCAAGGCAGTGTCTTCATTCCATCAGCCTTACCCAGTGCATCTGGTTCATGAAATTCATATCTAAATTGTTGATATGGGGATTAGCTTGAATCCAGTACTGCCTGAAGTGCATCTTCCTCCTTGCCAGTGGCCAGTGCAGCCCATGGTTGTACATAATGCCCAGGTACGTATACTAAGAATCAGGAAAGCATTTGAGGTTTGCAAACAGTGCAACTTCCAGACAATTGGAAGGAAAACCAAAGGACAGTGGATAATTTTGGCCTAATTTTTATTTAGCATTGCTATTAGGGAGGGATGATTCCATTCTTGCCAAAGGAGTTATATTAGTGTAAATCTGCTGTCAGTACCACCCATGTCAGGTATAAGGTATGTCCTCCTCACCCTAGAAAATTATGGTGTGAATTTTTTCACATAGTTTTGCATGCTAGTTCCCTGGCCTCCAACCAGGGATTTCTTGGTTAGCTTTTCTCGGAGCAAATGCATAGAATGTACCAGGGTCTATATTCAGTTCACGATAGTAGTTTGTTACCAGCACGTTGTAAGGACAACTAATCAGAAAACTGCCTTATTGGAAAAGCCTTTGCTCAAGAACATAATGATAACCTCTCTCTCCTTTTGTTTATAACAGGCTAGAGTGTTGGGCTGGCACATTTTGTAGTCCTTCAGGTTTCCTTACCCATCTCTTATAAATGAGAATACCAGTATTGTGCTTTTGAAAATGTATTTATAATGCACCCCAGATGTACTTGGCACTATGTAAAATGCAAAATGTGCCAAGGAAATAGCAGAGAAGCTGCTTTGAATAGCTTACAGCTTAAAAGCACACCCTGATGCAACACAGAACGGTAAAATCCAGAAATACTTTTTCTGCAGGCTTAGCACTTCTCAGAACAGGTGAGTCTTTCAGAGGAGAAGCAGAGTGGTGGGCAAACACCTTTGGGAGGCAGCTACTAACATCAGAAGCAATGGGAAAGAAGCCCTGGAGTCAGGAGTGGGCAAAAATAAAGGAAACTGTCAGGGGATAAGTGCAGAGTGAATGGTAGTGTAGGAGGAGATTAGAGAAGATTTAGGTCAGAATAGAGTTGTGCAAATAGTTTGAGTACCATTTTTTCTCTAATTCTCACTATGAAATAAACTGTTTGTTCTGACATTGAGCTTCATATGTTTTATCCCTTGCCAGGTCAGTGGAAATACTGTCTATTCCTTACTTGATTGACTATTGCCACTGCCCCCCACCTTTGCAGTAGCAATGTCCTTATGTGGAATAGCTTCTTTTGTTCCTAGTATTGCAAAACACAGTCATGATTTGCTTGTTGTATGCATATGGGCATGGATCATGGCAACACTACTAATGTGAGTAATGTGAGCGGGATTAGGCCCAATGTGCTGTATATTTATGTAACAATAAAATTCATTTTTGTGAGTCCCTCTCTCTACTGCTGTCCCAGTAATATCATCAGTTGAGCACGTAGGTTGGTGCTTTGTAAGAACATGTTGTAGCTTTTAAGAAAATAAATCTTTTTTATCCCCACAGTTTGGCTTCCCTGTGCTTGCCCTGTGAATTTGAGTAGCAACAGTTTTTGCAAGCTCGTCCCTGGATAATGCTGAAGTCAATTTTTCACTCTTTTAAATAATTTTTCTTCATAAGTCTTCCATTACCTCATTCATATGAGCTGTCTAATTGGGCAGAAATATGACCCAGTTGTACAGCTAACCTCCCCCTCCATGTGCTGGACCCTCAGAAATGACAGCTTTGGAGAGCGAATATACGCCAAAGGGAAAATGAACTACAAGCTTAAAAATTAAAGCCTCCTTTTGCTGTGCTTATAATAGATTTCTCATGAAAATATTAATTTATTTCTATTCCTGTTTTTGTACGTATTTAAATTACAGTAGTAAATATTACCTTCCTAACATAGTATTACGCTATATGGCACAATTTGGCTTATAGAGTCTAGTGGCGCCAGTCACACCATTATAATCAAGGTTTTGGTAGCATTTCAATACTAAACCGTTTGCTTTCGGGGGTTCTGACTAGGCCATGAAAATGCATTTCCAACTGCTGCTCGACACAGAAACTCTCTGCTTGCAAATGGATGCTTTAAACCAAATTTAAAGCAAAATCTATTCAGCCATTTCTAAGCAACGGGAATTAAGGCGGGGTGGGGGTGGGGAGGGAAGTAGGCATTTGAAGCTTCAGAGGCATTTATGTGCTTATACAGCTCAAAAGTGCTTGTGGCTTTTGTGAGTTGGCTACAGAGCTCATGCTGGCCTTAGAAGGAACAGGCTGTAGTGTCCTCTATGGGGTCCGTTATGGAAGCATTTATAAGATGGGTTTGCACCGACAAAAGGAAAGCTTTCAGATTTCAGCTGTCTGGAAGAAATAGTTGCCAGCATAAAGCTTTGGGTCCAATTTTGCTGTGCTCGGACAGTCCTCATAGCAGGAGCTCTTTGAAAGTTCGAGTAACCTGGTGGTAGGATTTTGCACACAAGTGCGTGTTTGCAGAATCCAGCCCTTTATTCCCTATTCCTGTCATTGCAGCTTATTTATTCATAGCAGTGTGAATTTAAATAACTTAATGCTGCCATTCCTTCTCTAAAGTTTATGACCCAGCCTTATTTAAACCCTTGCACTTGGAATTAAAGTTCACATAAAATATTTTCATTAAAAAAGAAGCAAACACAAAATGCAGTTCTCTTAAAAATATCTTGTGCTTGATGGAGGCTAAAAGGTGGCAGCTGTGCAAAAGTAGTGGACCCTAAATCGCTGAGCAAAAATGAGCGGGGAAAGCTCTGATTGCTCCTAGTACAGTAGTGAATATGCGCTCTCAACCACAAATCAAGCAAGCTAAAAAAAAAGACTCAATCAAGGCAATAATGGCCTCCACTTCACAATCAGACAAGTGCTTCTACTTCAGAAATCCTACCATTTATGGTTGATTACTAACCCTGGCCTCATTTCTAATCTAAAGGGCGAGTAATAATTTGGAAAAGGAATTATAACAACTTCCCAACAATTTGGCAAATTGTTATTATTTTAGGGGGGGCTGTTATGAAGCAGTTGCTGTTTGTCAGATTTTTTTTTTTTTTTTTGGCACTTTACCATTTCCACCACATTGATTCCCATTGATGTCATACTAGAAGGAAAAGTAATGCAGGAAGAAATACATAAAATGGGAAGTAAAAAATGAGAGCATCTCCTCACTGAGCTTCAGCATGTTAAGTTCATATGAAGGCACATAAAGGAATCTTTTACAAAAATGAACACAAGGCTACTCTTTATTATTTATAGTGTAGTAGTCCTAATGGCCTCTTTTGTGCCAAGCATTATACAGATGCATAGAAAGACTGTTCTTACACCAGAGAGCTGGTATCTTTGTTTATTTCTGGTAGCATCTATATTGTGCTAGGAACTTTCAAACAAAATAAATCATGGTCTGTGCCCAAGAAACTGGTGCCAGGGCAGGTCTTTCTTTGTCATAAATATTTGTAGGGCTCTACTCCTTTGAGGATCCACATGAAAATCAACTCGTTACTCTCCCCTTTCAATTATGAACATTGGAATTTAGATCGGACTGGGAAGGGGTTTCTACTGTCTGATATCTGCCTGACCTAATTCAGTATGATCATGTTTTGAATTTAGTTTTGGATTAAAACTTTAGTAATGCTGCCTAGTAAATCATTTTACCTGGAATGATACCTTACAATTTTACTAAATTTGTTTTGCTAAGAAATGCAATATATATTTGTCTGAGTTGCTATTATCCTACTAGCACAGTATTTTGTGATTTAAATTAGGTTGGTCTGGGTTCCAATATATTAGGCATATATTTATAAAAAAATATATTTTTGAGAAGTCTTTTCATTATCATTTGTACAGACATCTTCTGGGGAAAAATCAAAAAAGGGGATCCAGACGATAGGAAAAGTGTCATCCAATCATGAATCCAAATGTCACAATTTCCCAAGACACAAGTGCAAGATTTTGTACTAGTACTGTCAATTTTTAAATGACCTAATATTGTAAAACTCACACAGACTGTCACAGAACAATGATCAATTGTGACTTGTGTGCATATCTGTCTGGGCTAGATAGTAATGTACAAACGATGTGAGCATTTTGGTAATAGCAGGCATTTGTGATCAAAACACCACTTATTTCAGTGATCCAAAGACAAAATGAGAGGCCGTAATTTCCCTTGGATGAATGAGTTCCACGAAGAGAAGAGTGATGGAATATTCTTCTCAGAAAAGAAGAGCTGTATGGTTTGGAGGGTGGCAAAATTCTGGCAACACAAGATAAATAAGGTGGCAATTTCAGTGTGGCTTGAAATGGCTTACCTCTACCGCACAAACCAAAGATACCTGATATTATAGTTTAACTAGATCTGAAAACAACAGATGCCATTTGAAAAGAGAACCTCCCATCAAACTTATTTTCAGTTACTTGCTGACATATGAACTAACTCATGCTAGAGAGAAAAACAACCCTCATATCAAAATGACAACTTGGAATGTGTGTTATTCAATAAAGACTTTGGCTAATATTACCCTAAAATATTATGGGTTTTGAAAGCACATTCTTGAATATGAACATTTTGTATCTAGATAACAAAGAATTAAATAAAAATAGCTATCAATAAAGTTGCCTATCTTGGGCCAAATTTCTGGTTCTGATTCCATATGGGAGGTGGCCCAATGTTTAGGGATACATTGAAGTGAAAGTGGAAGTGTTAATGTGTACTTGGATTGTGGTTGACTGATGTGGGTATAGAGAACATGACTGGAACATGTACAAAAATTATCTGTTCAAGAAATTTTACCATGTCATGTTGCCAGAATGCAGTGTTTCTATGCAGCTATAATTTTTGCAATAAAGAAAAGGCAAATTCATTCTAATCTCTATGGAAAAGAATAAATTTTGGTTCTAGACATGCAACTGGGACTTAATGTTCTGAAGGGAAAAACAGAAAAACTCTACCATCCTATCATTTGTTAGTATACCTTGATTTTTGTTTGTGGAGTTATGCAAAAATATTTAAATTGGCAGAGAATAAAAGTATTACTCTTACTGCAATATTCATATATGTAATTGATCTTAGACAGAAAAATCTTCTTAAAGCAATGGGATCCATTTACAGCTCTATTAGTGGAAAATTAGTAGTCAGGTCCCAGGAAAACAGTTTTTTTTCCAGGACAGCTGTTTACTTTTTCACAGCAGG
>NW_005842005.1:1166398-1184484 GCF_000455745.1 Alligator sinensis
GCAGGAATATAAGCTTAAATGACCCCTAGTGTCAGAAAACAGCATGCTTAAGACAAATCACAAGAATTCATTTTTCTCTTCAAGGATAGTCTCAGTAAAAATGACTCAGAACTACATTAAACAGTCAGCGTAAGGGAAACTTGACAGTTGCTTCACTATGAAGAAAAAATAGATTTACTTTTTTTGTTTTTTCATTGTAGCCTCAGATAAAACAGAGGGTACCTATTTAACTTATGCAATATAACTGTGTGTTTAAAGGGTGCCCTTTCTTAAGTTATCTTAAACATTTAATCATTTATAAATCAATGCTACACCTACCTTTTAAAGCAGTGCAAGAGATCTTATTGTCTCTGTTTTCTACATGTTGGCAACACTGAAAAGTACAGCAAAAAATTAAACAATTTTCCTTTGTTTAAAATGCACCAAGAACTAGATTATTTTTAGCGAATGTACCAAATTAAAACTTATTTATTAAATAAATACATGTGAAATCCTGCTGGTGAGTTGCTAAATCTAAAAGGCTCACTGTAAAATTCCAGTGATTGTTTTGAAATGATGTAGTAGAGATTTGGGGTTATAGCTTTCCAGTTTTAAAACTACATAGATCAAGAAAATCATTGTGTTTCTGTGCATCTATTTGCTCATATAGACAAAAGTTTATAGTAAAGTAGAATTAAAGTCTTGGGTTGTAATGTGTAAACAGGCTGGATTACATCTTCTAGCAGAAATTTCTCAGGAGGGTTAAAGTGAGTTGCAAAGCCCAGCATTCACACTTGGTGGAGAGTCTGAACTGCCATGTTGATGGGGCATACGGATATTTGTCCACTTGCAGAAAACAGTCGGGTTGACCTAAAAAGGAGTGCAAGAGTGAACCATTCCCAAGGAAATAAGCTCTTATCAGAAAAGTCCTGTAGAATTCAGGAGGAAATAATATTTCTTTAGGTAATTTTCTACCAAAAATAGGCTTTAATGGGGAATAGCTTCTGTAGAATGCCTCAGAAAGCTTATAGGATAGCCCAGCTCCTGGTACTGGTTAGGACTCCAAAACACCAAGCATGCACAATCTGTGGTTGTTTTTCTGGGCACTTTGCACTGGGAACGCTGGAACAATTTGGCCTCTAACCTACCAACTAACGGGGTCCATGGAAAGGATATTATTCTCTACACCTTAGCCACTTTTAGGGAAATAGCTATTGAACTCCATTGTCTGATACTTATTACATTCTGTAGATCATTCTCTTCAGGGAAAGGATATGGGAGATGGGAAGGGCTGCCAGTTTCCCAACCTCAGACTGGTGCAGATAATTCTGTGAACTGTAGCAATATAAGACAGAAAAAAGGGGGCAGCTTGCTTAGAAGCAATTAAAGATGCTATAGTGATGGGATTTCTGAAGTCAATATTGAGTCTTAACACTGATTTAAATGTTGCCTATTTTTATGCCTCCTTCTCTGGGGCTGATGCAACAAAGAACAGCTGTCCTTCAGTTCCAGCCCCCAACTAAACATTGTGTCCCAAAGCCTGGGGAGCCAGACCTAGCTAGCTAGAGCTCCTGCAGATCAGTTCCCTTGGGTCAGGATGGGAGGATGGAATGATTTTGTCCCATCCTTGTATACACAGCAGACAACTTTTAGCTGGTATCCACATATCTTTTATTCTTTCTTTCTGCAGCAAGAAGGATGACAGCTGCATTGCACAGAATCTATTGTGCAGAGTGCAGTTCTTAATGGGTCATAACTCATCCAAACAAACAATTTTCAGTTAAAGGTGCTTCACAATGGAGGACTATTTCCAAGCCACGTTTCAACTCTATCCAAAGCTATTTTGCTGCTATAGGATCATTTTATAAAATGGGGGAAGTATATATTTGCCACTTTCCTCATTCTCTGAAAGAGCTGAAGCTTTGAAAAAAAATTGTTGTAAGAGAGTCAGAGGCAGTAATCTAGCTTTGTGACATGCATTGCAGGAATAGCTCTGAATTGCAGCTTGAAAGTGAAATTTTGAAAAGTTATTTGTGACTGAAAATAGAATAAAAGAAAAGTGTCCTATTGGCCACTGCACCCCTCTGGAACGTGTCAAAAAGTAGATTAGTGGAGTTCTGCTTTCAAGATGTGTATTTAAGAATAGAAAAGCTCATTTTCATTCTGTACCTATGGAAGGAAATCAGCAATGGATGTGCATTGTCATAGCTCTATTGAAGTTAATATGATGATAACAGTATACACCAGTGATTTTCAACCAGGGTGCCACAGCAGCCTGGGGTGCCTTGAGATTCTCTCAAGGTTGCTGTGGGGTGCCATGCAGTGTTTGCGCTGTTAGGTTTACAAGCAAAATTCACAAGGTAAGTTCAGAGATTTCAAATAGAAATCCATAGTTATAGTCTTTGCAACAACCCCCCTCCCCAAAAGCAAAAAAACAACCCACAAACCAAACCAAACCAAACAAAAAATGCTATATTTTTCTATAGTCAGAAAAAGAGTGAAAACTAAGAGCTGGGATTTTTTGAGGGGTGCCTTGAGTCTGTCCAGGGTTGCCTCAAGTCTAAAAAGGTTGAGAAGCACTGGTTTACACCAACTAGTAATTGTTTACCAGATCAGCACTGCAATATAACTTTCATTTAAATCCTTTAGATATTCCATAAATCTTAAGAAGGCATATTTGTAGGCTGATGTAGTGCTGGAATTTGTGTATCTGCCAGTGATGCAAAGTGATTTAACAATTAAATTAAATTAACAGTTGTTTAAGGTATCCCCCCAGGATTCTTATTTAAAACAAAGCACAACAGTTAAGTTATAAATATATAATTAGTAGTTCTTTTGATGAAATTATCTGTTCATGTCAATGGAAACTTGGCATTCAAGAAAATAGCTATTTTTCATTGGTTATGTGAAAACTGACAACAGAGAAACTGTTGACAGCACAAACCCATGTCTGCAGCAGTATAAAATGAGTAGGGCAAACTTCATCCAGAAAAAAACAGGGATCTAATTTTATCCTGAATCTTAGTATTTGATGATTGTTGCTTTGCTTCGAAAACAACTGAGAATTTCCCATTTTGATGGAGGTGTGCATGTTCATATTTCACTGAAGTTAGTGGCAGCTGAGGGAATTTTTAAATCATTCTGAAATGCTGAGATAATTCACATTTATGCCTAAATCTGCCGAGTTTTTTCCAGCCCCTCTCCTCTGCCCCCCTTAATACTGCTTACAGCACAAGAGGCTACATTGTAATTATGTTAAGCTGTTTGTAGATCAGACTAAAGTCTTCCTCAATATCACATTATATAAAATCAAAGTGTTTTTTTCCTAGTAGTTGTATATTTCCACCAACTAAAATTGCTGACGATTTCCCAAAACTCCACTGCATGGAAGATGCATCATCAGTAAATTGTTTTTAATATCAAGAGTAATGATAAATGACCACATTGTGCTAATAAATATAACAATCCTAATAAAACAAAGTCAAACATTTTAGCAGTCTCAACTGAGACTGTAAGGAGTTCTTTGTAGGGTGTTAACTTCATCTTAAAACATCAGTTTCACTTTAAAGTCATTGTCATTCCGTTCTAGTTCAATTTGTTTTCAATAGTAAGACTCCTGGGAAGAGCTGCACGTTAGAGCAGGATTGGGTCCATCCCTCAGGATTGGGTCCATTTCATGCCACACTTTTTAAAACAGAACAGGCAACTGATTTGGTTCAGATGCAGGGAGGGAAGGATGACCTGAAATGATTCTTGCTGTGAAGGGTAACAAGTTCTAAGCAAGAAAATAAACTCGTAAGAGGGATAAATAAGTCAGCTGCCCCAGAACATTTGTAACTTGTAAAGTGAATCTGCAGTCACAGAAAATGTGCCTCTATTCTAAGAAATCAAACACACAAGCTGTGAGTATCAAAGTACAAGATGTGAAGTAGAAAGCGTACAGAAGACTTTTCTCTTTTCCTAGTGAACCTTGGAATTTTCCTCTACGATGCATGCAGTTTCCCCAAACTACTTGTAATTTGGTTTACAGGTGTCTGTATGTATACCCAGCGTTTAAAACAGTGGATTCAAAATACAGCAGAACTTTCTAAGGAAGCTGAAAATAAAATATAGCTCCACAAAACTCAGCCTGAATATATATGAAACTCCACTTATATTTGGGGTAAGAGAATGCATCCTCTGTAGGTAAATTACAGGTCTATAGCGTAGGATTTTGGAGACGGCAAATCCAAATTATGGCTTGGTTAAGTGGCTTTCTAGCTGAAAGTTTTTGCTCACTCAACCCGTGCAAGTGCTGATACCAGTATACCTTTCCGTATTAAAAACTTCTGATAAAAGAACCTTCCTAATCATGTTGATATTTTGGACAAGCAATAGAAGTTCCTTCCTCTTCCTCCTGCTTGCAACCATGCAGTTCTATTTATTTCTTTATGCCGGTTGCTATACTTGAATGACCGGGTTCCATTGGGCATAAAATTAAGAAATGGCCAAATCTGGTCCAAACTTTTCGACTTTCCGATGATTAAACAAAACTGATTTTAGTGTAAGAGGAGAATGCAGAAATGAACATTTTTCTTTTTTTTCAAAAAAGAAATCTTAGTTCATAATAATAAATACTGTGAAATGTACAGGTCTAGACATTCCTGTAATGTCTACGTTGTTTAAAAATATGGGTGATGAAAACTGGAGTTTTGTCAGGGGAAAATAATTCCACAGTTGCATGGAATAACCTTGTCCTCTAAGTGTATATATTCTGCTTATCTCTACTCTACACATGAACACATGCTGAACGTTTTACATGCAATATGCATGAAAACCTTCTGTACAGTGTGGGTTTTTTTTTCCATACATAAATATAGTTCTATATAGAACTATGTACAAATCCCTTACAGGATTAACTATATTTGCAAAGAATCCTTATAGAATTGCAGACATTTAAAATCCTTCAGCTAGAGACTAAAGCCTATGTTTTTTTTTAATCTCTTCTTTTTCAATTCTCTATTTTTCTCTCTGAAATACAAAGAACACAGCAAGAATATAATTGTACAAAATACGCATGTTTCTAAAATGCATGGAAGCCATGACTGTAAATTCAGTTCACTGATGGTATTGAGTATATTCAGACTAACTTTTAAACCATCCCCTGAATATGGTAGAAGTCTCTTTATTTTAGAAACACCACTTCTAATGGAGAAGGCATTCTTTGTTTTCATAATTTTTTGGATAAACTTTAAATGCCAGTCTTTTCCCCCCCAAAAGTTAAAAAATAACACAAATTAGCTACACAAGCAAATAAAACTTCATCTAAATCTAAAGCTGAAACTGCTTGCTGTCACTGTATGTAGCACTCTACCACCTAGTGGCGTGTTGTATAAATTTAACCATTATTTACCTTATCTCCACTGTTGATTTTTGTCTTGTTATCTGCTATATGAACTCAGCACCACACAACTTGTTGAAACAGATGTTTCTGCTACTTACAGAACTTGCTGGATTAAGGCAACCTCCGTTCCAAAAGGAAACAGTTGTGCTGCAGGATGGAACTAATGATTTGTATAAGATGTTGATTGCTTAAGGGAGAAAGCCATTGATGTATAACTGCAATATGGATGGAAGTAGATTATCTTGTCAAACACTTCTGTTAGCAGCTTTAGCACCACCATTTCTGTGGTGCAGTTACCATCCTCTCCCTGCCCGTGAAGTGTCAGCTGCCCAGATGTGCTATTTTATTGGGCCTCTGTTAACATTCACCCAGCCCAACATGTACTATTAGTCCTGCTCATCCAATACTTCGGTGGATTGGGCTTTGCAGGCTCCACTCCCTTCAAATTCCCTTTTTGGGTGCAGTGGGGATGCTGCTGACCCACCTCCTCACCATATACCCCACTTCTGTTAGCCTACTAGGGTAAATACCACTGGACACCCTGCCACAGTAAGCTCCTTAAAGCAGCTATATAAATGGTGTGCCTCCAAGTCACGTTGGAGGTGATTTGGAATGACCTGCTGATTTTACTCCTATAGTGAAATCTATATATATTTCTAGTATGCTTCTGTGAAGTTTAGTTTCCAGTTTCTTTTCTGATATCTTATACATCTGTTCACCAGGGCACCCCAGGGGAAGACAAAGTCTAACAATCACAAACTGCTGGAAGACCATTTTAGACTGAACATAAGGAAAAACTTCTCTACTGCTCGAGTCTCCAGAATCTGGAATAGACTCCCCACTAGAAGTGGTGATTGCACCTATTCCGGAAACTTTTTAAGAAACACTTGGATGCTTATCTTGCTGGGGTGATCTGCCCCCAGCTGACTTCCTACCCCTTAGGCAGGGGGCTGGACCCGATGATCTTATGAGGTCCCTTCCAGCTCTAACATCTATAACTCTCTGAATCTATGAAGGCATTCAGTACCTTAAAGAAATAATAAGTGACTCTCCAGGTCCTGGAGACGTTGTGATCATAGGACAAATCCTTCCCTCACAAAAGGGATGAAAATAGTAGTAAAGTTACTTGTCTTGCTTTGACTAAAAGGAGTAATATTTCTACGTGCAATAAGATACTAAGCCAACTGACACTTAATTTGGTAGTCCAAAAGAATGACCCTCACCTTTTAGGAGAAGGCTGTGGACTGGGCGGGTCTTTATTTCCCCACTCCACATGGAGATGTTGAGATCAGCACTCTTTTTGTAGGGTGGACTTGGATTTATACAGTGCACAGCAGTACAGCAGAGGAAAATTTTGAGTTAGGAGCACAAATAAACAACATGCACTCTTACATCTGTTTTTCTTGGCACTTACATTCCTGGAAATGCAGCTTAAAAGCTTTTTAAAAATCTATTTAAAGATCCCAATTATTTTTCCCCAGGCTGACACCTAATATGCCAAAATTGTGCTCAAGGCACATTTTACAGTGGAATTAAACTCCCCTGAAAACACAGGTTTAGGTAATGGAAACAATGACAGTTTTTTAACTATGATGACATTATCCTTGCCCCTCCCTTCCCTTCCCCCACCCCCCCGCCCCTCCCAATTCTTAGCACTGATCTCCTTCTGATCTGAGTGTTAGAAACCACTGAATACATTTCATAACAGAAGCTCTTGATTTATTACGTGGCATTTTTTTAACATGCAATTTGCTATAGCTTTATGCAAAACCCCCCATAATACAGATGGACTTTCTAGTGTTCAAGTGTAGAAGTAAATGAATTGTAGCATGTTGTAGGCTAAGCAGCTAACTTTTATTTAGATGTTTACATAATGTCCGCTAAATTAAGCTTAGAAAGTTCATGCCCATACATTTATGATGCTAGAAGTTTCAGAAATGGAACACATTCCAACCCTTAAATGCAAATAGAAAATTCTTAGTAACTGGTCCACAGTCCCTAATAGATGCTTTTTTTTGGAAATGACTCTGCTGGCAAGTAAACTAGGAATTCTGCCTGCCTTGTAGTCCACCCTGTCTAGGTGGTGTGGAGGGAATCTTTATGTTCATGCTGAAGTATAAATGAGAGCTCAAGTTCTACTCCCCTGCAGGATTAAACCCAGCCACTTGGCAGTGAGGACACAGGCACAAAAGCCCTCCAACTGCTGAGAGTCCTTCAGTGCCTCACCAAGTTCCTTTTGAAGGACACTTAGGATTTCCCACAACTAATAGAGGGTATTGGAGTATCTTCATAGGCAGAATGAGGGAATATGCCTCCAAATGCACATGAAGGATTGCAGAAAGAGCAAGGACTCAGTAAAGCACAACCTGCAGGGCTGTAGGGATGTTTCATCTGGGCACTTCCCAGGTGCCCAGATGAAACTAGCTAAGCTAACCCAGGTGCCAATTACCCAAGTCATCTAAGCAGTAAAGACATGTACGCTGATCCCAAATGCATTGACTCTAAGGTGCTGTATGTGCTGCATATGAAGGCAAAATTAAGGTTTTTTTTTCTGTTGAGTAAAACTTCTATAAAAGCATATTTATTAATAATACCTGCAACAGGGAGCCAGAAGCTCCTGTTACTTTAAGAGCAGGTAGCAGACCAAGTGGGCTGTGTGGGGCTGCAGCAGCAGGAGCATAGGCTGGCCCTTAATTAAAAGGGGAAATTCCTGTGTGTGGGTGGGGGAAGCCACATGGCAGAAACAGGGGGGGGAGCGGGGGCTTTGAAGCATATAAACCCAAGGCCTGAACCAGGACAGGCAGTGGCCCTATAAGCAGCAGAGAGAGGAGTCCCTGTGCAGGATGGCACTGACCAGCACACAGGCAGTCTCAAAGAGGTGCAAGTATAGAGCTAATGAGGACTTATAGTCAGTGAGGGAGTTATTGGCCCAGCATAGGGAGAAGTTTTGGTTTGGGCTTGCATTTCTGTTCTGATTAGGAACTGGAGGCTGGATAGTGGCTGTGGGGACAGACAGGAGGCCACACAGGGGTACCTGGGAGGTGCTCCAGACTTTCAACCCTATAGGGGCAACCCTAAGCCAGTGAGATGCGCCAAGGGCCAGACTCAGAAGCTGGGGAAGAGGAAGTGGGCCTAGGCTGGAAGTTGACAGTGAGAGTACCCACGTGGGCTTCAGCCTGTACAAGCTTGTGTATGAATCTAAAGTAATATCTGTGAGGCATGGGTGTGGCTGTAGGGATTGAAGGAGGCCACAAATGGCCTCCTTCCATTAAGGCAACTGGTGCTGTGGAGCACTGATATAGTGGGGGGGGGCATCTAGGGCACTGAAGAACAGGGGGGGCAGCTAGGTACAGATGGGACTCACTGGCCACTGGCCAAGGCAGGCTAGGGCTCACTCAGGGACCTTGGGGCAGCCTCCCTACAAAAGATAATTCCATCAAGGTGTGGCAGATGGGTGCCCTGGGGAGCTCAGTGGGGCAGGAGCTGTATGGACACCTAGGATTTCCCATAACTCAGATAATTAGAGTATCTCCATATGCAGAACCAGGGAATATACCTCCAAATGCAAAGCATCACAGGAATTACTGTGGCACAGTCCTGTCACAATACCTTTCTCAATTAAATAAGCAGCAGTTTGAACTAATCCCAACATCGCTGATTTTTAACCACACACAAAAGCTTTTTGCCCCACAACAAAAATCATACAGAAAGCATAAGAGTTTCCTAAGCAGACTTAACCTTCTGGCACTGAGCAACAAAGAAGACAGTTATTGTAGCTAAGTGCCAAATGTTTGGGGAACATACCTGTCAAGAACACGACAAATTTCTCTATTTTATTTTAAAACGTCTTATTATTTCCCTGCTTATTTTCTGGATTGCGACCACTTATTTAGCTTCTTTGGTAGGTGGAAATAAGAAATGGGCAAGGGTCAGAAAGACACTAATGAATGAAAGAGACTGCCAAGAGTTTTCTTGAAGCTAACATAAAACTATCAGATAGTTCAAGACTTTTAAAACCAGCTGACCAAGGCAGGAAGAACACATATAACAGTGCAACCAGAGCTTGAAACCAAGGACTGAAGTGTACAAAGCAGCAGAACTGTTATTACAGTGGGAGTGATGGAATTCTGGACATGTTGGACTGGAGAGGCAGCTTACACTGCCAGTATGGACATGCATCTCAACTTTGTTTTTCCATGCAAATCTTGGTACACAAGTACTGTACTCAGTAGTAAATACTGCCTTGTTTTGACAAGGCTGTCCTGTATTTCTGCAAACAGACTGAATAGTCCCAAATGGTTAAGGTTTCCAACATCAATATTCTTATGAACTCGTAGAAGGAGCTATGGTAGTAGCAGTAGTACTGGAATAAGGACGTAATCGCTGAGCGCTGGAGCTTTAGGTCTTTCCCCAGTGTTAAAATTAGTATGGCCTTCCCTGTGGATTGGTGACAAACTAGAGTAATGCAAAATTAAGCTGCTGTGTGTTTGTCATTAAAATATAAAGATATTTTATTTTTAGAAGGTGCATTTCTGTAGCATTTTATATACAACTCAGAACCTGTCACATTTGTTTTATTAGTGGCTTTAGTGAATATTGTCCTCATGGTAAAACTTCCACAATAGCATTATTTCCCAGAACACAGAAGTTTAACAGCTCTTATAAAGAGCAGTACAAATATCAGTATGCTTGCAATGTTTTCATACTTCTAGGCATATATTAACAAGGAGATAATATCCCATGTCAATATATTTCCTCAAAAATATTAAGATTGATTTCTGGGTCATCTTCACTTTCTGAATCTTCATTGTTGTCTGGAGAGGTATTCACACCATGCACATTATCTGTGTTTCTTTTTCTCCTGCGAACGTACACAGAATAGGTTTGAACTGTTTCACAAGAGGAGTTACTGTCTGGAGAGGCGATCACACCACATGCTTTATCTGGTTTTCTTTTGCTCCTGCAACTGTGTGTAGAACATGTCTTGACTGTTTCACAAAGTGAGCTACTAGAGCCATGTTGGGTTTTCAAAGCCAACTGCAGGCAGCTGTAAAACCTAGAAAGCAGTAAGTATGTAGTTACAATTTGTGTATGTTTGCTGTTTCTGCAAGCCAAACATTAAAGTTTTTGCAACACCTTTAAAATAAATGCAGAACCATTATAAGAGAATTCTTACTAAATCCAAATGCTGCCCTGTTCAAGTCTTCTGTGAGCATACTACCAAATGTCTCCTATATATATGCTGTCATTTCTCTAACCACTAATCTTATTGATGGAACCTACTTGGCAGAGATGGCCAATGTATAATTAAAATCCCATATTACTGAGAACTTCATAACAGATAATCATCTTCCAAGTGTCTCTAATGGAAAATCCTATTCATGATTCAGTGGACCATCTTCCCTCTCATTAGCAATTACTTAAATACCCCTTTGGCAATGACAATATGAAAAACATTTTTCTTAAATTTTTAACTGTCATTAGTACAATTAAGTATGTTGTCCTCTTACTCTTCATCCTACCCTACTGTCTGCTCTCACATCTGGAAAGAAGATGATGCTATTACCCTACCTCTCAGTAGGCTATTACCCTACCTCTCAGTAGACGACCAGCACATTTGACAGACCAGTGTCAGAACTATGCAGTGTTTAGTCTGTTAAAGTGCGTATTCTAATCTGAACCCACATGAAACTGTGAATTTAAAATAAGAAAACATCCTGATTTTTCATTAAAAGTTTTTAATTATGTGTGTCTAGATACTGTGTAAAATCTATTCAAACACAAGTCCCACTATGAAGTGAGCCATGCATCAGTCAGCACTCCATGAGAAGTCCATCCTATATATTTGAAAAAGTTGTAGTCCAGACCTTTTTGGAAATATTAAATAAATCCACTTTGAGTAGTTACCTTATAATGTTGCTCATACAGATGACTGTTTAATGAAGTACTTATCTCTGGTCTTCAATAGCTGAAAATTTAACTCTTAACTGAAGTTACATTTTAAACCTAGTACTACCTTGTGATTAAATCTGTTTGATATAGCATTTCTCCCATATAAACTGATACGTCTGAAATTCAGATGTTGTGAAGTAGAATGGATGTAATTTAACAAACCTGTCAATCCTCTTCAAGTTCTCTTCCATCTTCCGATTAGCTATCTGTACTAGGAAGTCAACATATTCTTCAGTGACCATTAATTTCCCCATCTGGCTTAATGGAACTTCTAAACAATGAGTACTCCGAACAGCCTAGGGGATATAAAAAAGTACTATCTTGAATTAAACTAGCTTCCACTTACCTTTAAGTAGATAGCCCTACAAAGTTGGTGCAATTCTTTTAAAGAAAAAATCATCAGAGGAGATTCAGTTGTTTGTTAAGACTGGATGGAGATCTTCACTATGGCTTGTCATACCACAGCTAACCTTAAATAATGCTATTCAGATGTAACATTTATTAAGTGTCTTCATGTTAGAGAATAATTTTTAAGTTGTGTAACAAAACAGGAAAAATAAAAGACTTTACCATCATAATTTTCCCTCTTCTGCCAACTGTAATGCCAGAGTTCCTGAATCCAGAATTTATAGCTGCTGAATGCTGTGGAACACACAAATATTTTAAACAATTCATATGCATTTTGTCAGACTGATTATTTTTACAACCAGGAGAGCCTTGTATGCTTTTAAATTTTACAGCATGCAGCAACAGTTGTAGGAAGATGACAAGTTAGGAACAAGATTGTCCTGTGCAGCTCTATAGAATTTCTTTTCACTTAGCAAACTAGTTTCTACAAAACATTATCAACCAGGGAATGTGACACGTTATTCAGGCAAAGCATAAACCAAACCTGGTTAAGCTAGGAGACTGAAGTACATTAAAGTGATTTTATTTTTAGAAAGTATAGGAAAATCTGCAGAAAGTCTAAATCCATATTTTCTCCATCAACTTATTTTATTACCCCAGTTATTAAACAGTTCTCCTGGGAATATTTCTAAGTGTTACAAGACAGTTAACTGCCAGCATTTTTACTTATGCAGCAAGGAATTTAAACAAAACAATACAACACTGTTACTTGATAAAATCTTACCAGAAGTTGTGCATCTTGCAATTCTCGACACAGCACATGGAGAACAAATGGTTCAAATTTGAAAATAGCGTCACCAGTGGCTTTCTGCAATGCAGTCATCTGGAAAATGCAGGGAATGTTATAATATATTAGTCCTACAAATGCAAGTGGCTATCAGTAATACTTCAAAACAAAACCTCATCAGTGTATGTAACACACACAAATAAATACAGGGACTGATGTGGCTCAAATAATCAGATTTCTGTAGTTGTTTAACTGTGTTTAGCTTTTCATTGTTCATAATACAGAGAAGCTTCACAGATTTTTCAAATTTTATACTAGCTGAACAGATAACCTTGCTATGATTTTGTATTAAACTTAAGATTTTTTTCCCCGCACTTGCTTCCCTTTTTCTTTACAGGCAGTCTTCAGACTTACAACACAATTGGTTCCTGAAAATCACATCTTAAGTTGAAACGCTGTAACTCGGAACCAATTTTCTTATAAGAAACAATGTTATAAATGGGGGATTGGTTCCTGAACCAAGGCCCAATACTCTATTTTCACCAAAAATACCCCAGAATTTTGTACTTAATCAATTATAGATGAGTAATATAGCTACATGAATGTATTTATATTGTAAATAGCAATCATATTGATTTGGAAGGACTTCTTTGAGGTGACATTGTTGGACTTTTTGAAGGGCTCTTGGCTGGAGTCTTAGGAGTCTTGGCTGCAGGTTTTTCTGGAGTCTTGTCTGCTTTCTTAGAAAGTGTCCAAGGAACTTTGGACAAATGTTCCCAGGGAGATGGGTGACACAGCAAACTTGTTTGCTGGCGTGGCATCACATCGGATCAAGCATTGTAAAGTCAAAACTGATGTCATAAACTTGAAATAGGGTATCAGTTTATAAACACTGGAACTTGAAACATTGTAAGTCGAGGACTGCCTGTACTACTTTTTACATTACTACTGTTTTTGAGGGGAGGGGGGTAGATTTTTTAATATGATGTTGGGCACTTAAATTCTGAAACAGTTCTCAAAGCAGAATAATCTTTAAAGATGAATTAGGCTCAATTTATGGCCTGAACCACTTGATCACACTTAAATGTTTCTAGCTATTTTATTAACATTATGAAATAAAAGGATTTAGAAATTGAAATTAAATTCAACCTACTTCAAAAGGATAAATTGTTTTATAGCTACATGGTGAATTTTACTCTTAGGGCTTCAAGATAAATGTTTTGCTTCAAGATAAATGTTCCTACAACTGTATTTGCAAGTGTGTACACAATGAGCAATTAAATGTTGCATAGGACAGTGGCAGCCAAGCTTTTTGGCAGGTGTGCCACAAAATTAGCTCTGAACATCACTAAGTGGCACTGATTCCTTTCCCCTACTCAAGCTGCTACATTTTCTGCTTCTTGTCCTGTGCTCCCTGCCTGATCATCTGCTCCACTTTCTCCCGTCTCCTCTCTGCCCCATCTGCTACCATGCTGCCTGTCCCCTCCTTGAGCTGCTGTATGCCACACACAGGCTGCCAGTGCCATTTGTTTCATGTGTGTTGGAAGTTGGCCTAGGATGTAATTATGACTTCTTTACTTCCATATCCAGTGTTTCTGTAAAACAAATGTAAAGGCTGTTATGGATTTTAGTTCACAAAGGTTGGTTTGAGACCATTTCATTATTGCAGTTTGTGTCACAATCTACCACTGTATTTTATACTTTTTTGTGTTCTTACTTTGAGACTAATCGTGTTCACAATCAGAGAGCATTTTGAAGAAAGCATTAGTAGGTATAGATTTGCTACATTCATGTTTAGGACAACTTTGAGCTGTTGCCACTTGGTTTGTTTTTATTTTCTAAAACTAAATATTTTTAATAAAACTCCTAAAATAAACAAAGTCAACTCAGCCTAGCACTTTAAAATACCAGCAGTGGTGATATAAAGTAAAAATGCTGACATGACTATCTTCAGCTCTTAGAATACAGGAAGGCATGTGCATATTGTCACAGTGTATCTCTTTCAGTCACTGTTCTGGTTATGAATCACGGCTAAACATTTTAAATGCTCAATATTGAAAAGTTAAGTCATGTATTTAGGGGCCTGTTTTGTAAACATGCCAAGCATCTTTGGCTACCACTTTAGCCAGCAGGAACTGGTGGTTCTCAATGTCTGTTACTTTGGGCTCTACAATATGAAGCCCACAGGTTAAATGCTGCGCTTCCATGAACACCACCATGTTCAGCATAATGAAGATCTGGGGCCTCAGTACAGATGTAGATACTCCTATTTCAAACATTTTCCCTGTGTTTAAAAATTCTTGTCTAGTGACCTGAGCCCTATAACGCACAGTCTCAGCAACCTGACTAGTGTTAATGCAGTTGGGAGCAAAATTGGACAGGCATGTCTCAGAGATAAGTATTATAACAGAGTCCAATATTAGCTGTGATCAATGTAAAGTAAGGGTGGTGGGTGTATTTTTTTAAAAGGGGTTTCTGTTTCTCTGACAAAGCTAAGTAATTTTGCAGGCGCTCAAGGGACTGTTTTGCAGTAAGAAGAAATAGACAAGAGAATCATACCGACTGAAATTGTCCATGCGCGTCAGCACTGCCCTAGGGCTGCAGTGACTGACGCTGCTTGTTTCATCAAAATGCTTTTCAACTGAAATATTACAACTAAGGGATTTTATTACCTTACTGCTTCTAAATCACCAATTTCCTGTGAAAGGCTCAATTTTAATAAAAAATACTGAAAGTAATTTCCTATTACGCCTACAAAGTCTGAGGCCCATCTCTGTACCCCAGTGGAGTCTGTGGCAAATTCCCCAGGGGGAACAGAACCAGGCTCTTAGTCAGTACAAAGTGAAAGCCTAACTGCTGCAAACAGATTAATTACAAGTGGCAATTGGTGATGAGATGTTCTATGCAGGGACTTTCCTGTACTAAAGCCATAACAGTAGAGAGGGATGTTGAAAAGGAAAGAACCTGTGTTTACTTGGAGAACTGTGGTCTCTGTCACACACTACACTTGGCGGTCCTTGCGCCAATAAACTGAATGCTTGCCTGAACTGCAGTACAGTACAAACTTGCCTGAGACCGGCTTTTAACTGCTGGCTTGGGTACCTGTAGCAGCATGGCTGAAGCAGAAGCATAACAATCAGTTTCTGCATTCCCTCAGAAATCAGCACCTGGGACAGGTGCCCCCATTGCTTTGTCCTGCAGCAGGATGGTCCTCAGGTTGGGCTGCAAAACTGGCCAGAGAAGCAGGGTAAATTGTCATGTAGTTGGCCTGCAGCTTTGTGCTTCTGCAGCTAGACTATTATTGATATGTACATCAGTTATATGAAGTTAGCTTGGGCGTGTTTACACTACACTACAGTCACAGCACAGTAGTACTGCCAGACTCTTTTTCCACAGCCAAGCTTATGAGTACAGATCCTCATGGACTAAAACAGGAATCCATATATGTGCTTATGTACATCTTAAAGTAGCTAAACAGCAGTCCCATACATACGGAATACAACTGCCAAAAACAGTGTGTAGATTTCTCACTGAGAAAGTGATGCATAAAAAGAAAATATGGCACTTATCTCCGAGGACATATTTTTACTGAATTTTTATTTATTCTTGTTGAACAGTGCCCAGAATGCCTCCATGAACAGGTATTCTGTACACATTATGAAAGCCTTTTCCTAAAAGCATAAAAAAGATAATAAAAAAAATCAGTTAATTATATCTCAAGTATCCTGTTCTTGTACGATGGTTGCCGACATACACAATGGGGAGCAAAGTAAAGTGAGCTGCCTGCTGAAGAGCAAAATGTATACAGTCCAGGAGTTCTGACTCCCACTCATTTCCCAACCATTAGATTACCACTCATGTATATAGTATATGAAAATAAAACTAGTCAAGAAGTTCTCACACCTTTAATGGATGCATGAAATATCTTACCAGATGTCTGCCACTAAAAGTCAATACAAAAAAAAAAGTTCCTGCTAGCAAAAAGTTGCAGCACCCTACTGAGCTGCTCACACCTTGTCCCTAGCTGATGGCAAACAGACTGAGTCTGGTGAGATTTTGATCAAGATGCTATTAAATAACTCAAGAACAATAAGGTGAAGGGGTTTAGTTTGAGTCCAGATATATGTACCTTTTATGGTCCTGATATTGGTTTTACTTTGTGGGGTAAAATGTAAAGAACAAAAAGCAAATCTGGAAATCAAAGAGTACTGAATCTGTTTAATTTCTTGCAAGTGATTAGATTTTTGGTTTAAGGATATTTAGGGTATTATTAAATTAAAAATCTAGCACATTAAATTAATACTTTTGGCACTAGTTTACACATTTACTTGCCAACTAAGGACGTGCTAATCTTAATTGCATTCAGAGCAATTAAAAAAATTATAATAAAGATAAAAATATAGTTAACACATTTGTACAAAATTGTAATAACCCAGATAGTAACTTTGGAAAAGGATAGTAAACATAATTCTGCAATCAAGTCAATCTATAATCTATTTGAGATTGGGATAAAATGTAATGTAGGGGCAAAACACTGCCACGTCTATGTACTGAAGGGTCCTTTCACTTTCTGCTGAAGTAGTTAACGTTGGCAGTGGTCAGAGACAGCATAAGAACTAATGGATATCAGGTGTGATTTGATATAGCAGTACTTATTTTCCTGTTGGTAATGAAATATAGAACTTTGTTGCTAGTTCAGTGTAAGCTACTAACAAGATTACCATCTGAACCCTGTTTGGTCTACAAAAAGTGAATCTGTAGTGCCATTACTTCCTAAGTGTGCAAGCTCAGCCTTAAAGTCACTCTTTAACTAACATCCATGTTTGTAGCCTTAGCAGGTTAGAAAAAGATTGAATTTCATGGAAGACCGAAGATACTGAGATCATGTGGAAAACAGGACTCCACTTATGTTATGAAAAAGGAACTCAGATGTACATTTTTTTCAGATAACATACTTTAAAAAATACTGTTCTAGAAATACCGCAAAATGACCTGTTGGCTGTGTCCAAGCGAGCGTGGAATTATGGTATGTGGTACCACTCACCGCACATACAAATGTTCTCCACAATGCTACCTTGCAGCATAGGTTTGGGTTTTTTTGACCTCGGGAGATCCTGGGGTCAAAAGAACCCACACCAAAAAAAAGCAGGGCAGTGCAAGTGACGGCAGCATGCACTGCCCAAAACTGGAGCCTGGCCAGCTAGAGCTATACTCTGGGTGCTGGCCAGGCTCCTAGCTGTAAAAGCACCATGGCTAGAGCCCTGGGAGGCCCCCATGTAAGGCTACAGGTCCAGCAGTTGCTGGCCCGTCTCCCTACCCGACCCAGGGTTAACCTGCCACCTGCTAGAGGACATGTGGCAAGGGCATTCCCTGGTCTATGCTCACATGGATACAGCCATGATGAATGGATTATGGAAGTGGTGGATTTTGTTACCTGTTCATGCTCCAGTCTAGGTTATATTAAACTGCTGAACTTAAGTTTTCTCTCTCTCTCTCTCCACATGAAGCAGGGAAACTAAGTAATTTGACTATGTTTGTAATAGGAAGCTAGCACTTCCTCTAACTATTGTAGATACCTTGCACATCACTTCATTTTAGTGGCCAGGAAAAAAACTATACTTTTTTCTAGTGCAGGAA
>NW_005842005.1:1184494-1185978 GCF_000455745.1 Alligator sinensis
CAGGTCAGATATGGCTCCCCAGTGCTATATCATGGGAACCTTGTGATCATGAGTGTTTTGGGTTACTGATCTCAATGTGTGGAGCCTGATCCCGGGAAGGTAGGGGCCAGCCGAGGCCATGCAGGCTTGACCTGGGCATGCCTGGGCCAGCCAAGTCCACCTGGGCCCGATCCTGGCCTACCGGGTTTGATCTCACACACAGACTGGTTCCACACCACTCATCTGGCTCACAGGACCACAAGGCTGAATGCCACTATTCAAACTTCATGTCTTCTCTGGAGCATGAGAGGAAGGCAATACAGTTTTATGTATAACAGGGTGCTGGGCACCAGCCTCTTACCACCTCCTCTTTGGTGCACATGTGATGTGTTACCATGAGCCAGACGCAGTTCTTCTTCTGTACTTCATAGCCGCTGCGATCCTGGCAAAGAGCAGCACGGATTAGAGCAGTGGGGCTGGCACGGAAACCTCCGCACTTTGCTTTCTTGCCTCTGGGGATGAGGCCCTAAGGCAGGGATGAGCAATTATTTCAACTGGAGGGCCACTTAACGAGTTTTGTTGAGCTGAGGGCTGCAATGGTAGCCCCACTCCTTGGTCGCCATGTCAGGACTGGAAGTCCTGCCACTAAAACCGTGATCTTTACCACCAAAAGTCCCTCCCCTTGCTCCTGGAAGTACTCTTTTTGGGAGGGGTTTGCCATCTTGAAACCAGAAAAAAAACCCATATACTAAAACTCAAAGATCTACTATACTGTATTTTAATTTTATTACAAAAAATATTTTTGTCTTGATTTATACATGTTTGTGCAGTGTATATAGAGGTGATTGCATAAAAGCTCAAAAATAAAGTCTTTCTTTGGTATATTGTGTGTGGGGGTAGGAGGCATGCATGGTGGAGTCAGGGGGGTTGTGAGAAGGTATGGCTGTGTGTGGGGGGGTGTAGGGCATGTTGGGAGCTGTGTGTATGTGTGAGGGTTGGGGGGGTTAGAGAGAGGGTGGGAGGGTGGGGGTACCCCCCACACTCCTCTCCCATAGCACAGAGCCCCTGCTGCCAGCAGCAGGCCCTCAGGCTCCCCATGGCTCATGCAGCTGCACATGGCTCCAGCCAGCTCCAGGAGCAGCATGAGGTGGCAAGGAGCGCAACCAGGGCAGCTCCACCTCCCCCGTGTGCTGCCCAGAGGGCACGCTGCGGGCCGGGGAACCCGACTCGGAAGCTGCGTGCGGCTTGCTCAGACCTCACAGCAAGGCAGGGCCGAAGGGCCCTCACGCAGGCACTGCGCCCTGCTCGAGGCAGAAGCATCCCTGCCCCAAACAGGTCGGCCCCGGGGCCCGCCGGCGGGGGGTGACGGGCCGGGGACACTCACGGCGGCGGCGGTGGCGGGCGGGGCCTGCACGAGGAGCACGCGGCCGGCGCACGAGCTCGTGGTGCAGAACCGGTCCTGGCCGTTGAGCAGCTGCACGAGGCCCGCGACAGGCAGGGCCCGG
>NW_005842005.1:1186062-1257724 GCF_000455745.1 Alligator sinensis
CGGGGGCTTGCGGTGGGGGCGCCCCGTGGTCCAAGGTTCGGTTAGTCCGAGCCTGCGGCCCGCCAGCGTCTCACCTGTGGAGGTGCGCACCAGAGCGGCTTTGTCTGCCCCGAAGCGGCGCCGAGCCCGGCTCGGAGCACGTGGTGTTGCTTTGCGCCGTTCGCCCCGTGCCGTGATCTTGTTTGTAGCGAGTGGACCGGTGCCCCGGGGCGCCCGTCCCAGCAGAGGTGGCCAAACCTGTGGCAGGCAGGAGTGCTGCGAGGCGGGCCGGGGAGGGGCCTGCAGGCAGCGCAGCAACCCCTCGGGCAGGATCCTGGGCAGGGGGCGAGAGCGGGCAAAGTGGGGGATGGGAGCGGGACTTGGCAGGCGGCCGCGCTGGGGCTGGGTCTCGTGGCTTGAGAGAGCCGCGCTTCATAAACTCACCCTGGTTTGGCTTGTGGAGCAGATAGTTATACAGACGTAATTGTAAACTTTGCATCTGGGAATACATTGTGATTTGACAGTACAGTAAGTACACAGGACAGGATAAAATATCTACCCATCTATATAGATCCACACACGTTTTATTTATATCTAGATATATATGTATATAAAGTGTGTATCTATCTGTCTCTATATATAGATCTATCTATCTATATACACACACTTTATATATATATCTAGATATATAGAAAATGTGTGTGCGTATCTGTCTGTCTATCGATAGATATATATCTATGATCTTGGGGGCCTTAGCCCCCGTGCCTGATACAGATCCACGTCTCTTAAGTTCATCAGGAATTTTTTCTGCCCTGGGGCTGCAAGTGATATCCCCGTTAGGGGTATGAACGTGTGTCGGACTCCTGCGTACGAGACGTGTCATACGGAGGCTTCTCACAAGGTACAAAAATGAGATTTGATGAAAACAAAGTTAAAACTTTACTGCAGGACTCTGTAGAGTCCACTAGGGGGAACTCTATGCAGACTTAATTATTTACCTGGGAAGCGTGTAGGTAGAAAACGTTTATGCATGCAGCAGGGACACAGCCCTGCTGGCTACCCTACTTGGAAGATGGCCTGTGTGAGGCAGGTGCGGTGTGTGTCCAAATGGAGCTCCCTGTGGCAGCTGCATTTGAGTGGTGTGGATGTGGCCAGAGTTTTCTCTCTTTTTCTTTTTTTTTTTCTTAGGTCAGGATCTGCAAATGCTGTAAATGTGGGTGAGGATTTTTTGAGGAAAGTTTCTGTCTTGGAGAGGATATGGAGGAAGAAGCAGCAGTGTACCAAGGCAGCATTCTGCTCTGCAAGGTAGTGAGCGCTCCAGAGCTGGAGCTACCAGTGAGCACAGAAAGGGTTGAAGAAGTACTAGGACATACATGCAGTATTGGGACCTGAGTTTCTGCACTGACAGTTTAAATGAGCTGCTGCTCTTTAACTAAATTCTCTTTTTTAGGTCATTCTTACATAACTCCTTTTCTGTTGTTCCTACGCATCTAACTGAAACCTTGTCTGTTCTCTGATAATATAGTGCAGTTTGTATCAAAGTAGGCATGTCAGAGAGAGAGCCTGCAGACTGCAGTGCCACATCGTCTGGCCCCCAGTGCTCTAGCCCTGCACAGTGCCAGTCCGGGACCTCCCTGCATGCTGGATCCAGTGCTCACTCTGAATGGTGTGGGATGTAAGCTGCATGTGGCCCCCACTCTAGGTAGTCTGGGGTGGGTGCTGCATGCAGCACAGGTCCTGGGTCAGCCAGAACAAGTGTTGGATTCACCTTGTGAGGGTGGCTCCACTGGTCCTCTGCATGCTGCAGCTGGTTGGGGACTACATCAGATGCAGTGCCTGTTTCAGCCAGCCTGAGACCCACACTGCATGCATTGTTCACCTTGGACTGTCTGCATGTGGCTTGCAACCTGATCTGGCCACGTGTGGTGCAATTCACACCCACCCCCACCCCATCCAGACAGAGTGAGTGCCAGGGATCCTGAATCTGATATGGTATGAGCAGCAGGTGATGAGTTTGGTAAGCGCTGTTAGGTGTGCAGACATTATTCACAAGATTGCAAATGGGAACATACAGTATTGAAAACATTCTGACCCGTTGTAGGCTTTCTGAGTTCTTTGCAGCCAAAAAAATGCTCTTATTATTTTCCTGAAGTCAAATAACAAATGAAAGCTAAGAAATGGTATTTTTGAGGGGTACCTTCAGTCTATGGGGGTTGAGATTTGTTGTTATAGACCATGGCTGTCACTTAGCTTTGACTTAGTAAAATGTTTTGATATAACTAATACTACTTTAAATATGCACTTTATTATCAAAACTGTTTATTTTTGGAATTTTGTGTAAAATGGAAATTTTGATGACTACCTGCCAACATTACCTGTCTCCTATGCAATGCCCAGAACAAAGCCAGCATTTCTAATGAAGATGAAGGTTTTGCAGTCTGGTCTAGGAGAATGGATGGTGGAGCTCTATGTATATGTGGTAGTTCACAAATGCCAGCTCCACTTGCAATAATTGAGCAATGGTTCTTGCATTATGTCTCGGCATTTGTCTCCATTCCAGGTAGACTGCAAATTCCTCTTCAGATGAGGAAAATGCAAGACCGAGTAGCTCTTTTCTCACTCCCCAGGGGCTACTCTGAAGTGTGGATCTTCATCATATACAGAATAAGAATTGCCCTAACTGTATCCATATGTGGCTATTGCACTACCACCTTAGACCCAAAAGCCTAGCTAGAATTCATGTTCTTACAGGTTCCTGTTGGGAGGAGAAACTTGTGAAACAGTCAGGTACTTCTTTGTAACGTTTGCTTAAAAAAGTAAAAGATTATACAGGGCCCTATTTCTCTAAGTACAGAAAGGCTGGCATAGGGGAGAGTTTCCTTGCTGCTGCCTCGGGGCTTTTCTTGACCCAAGAACCCCCCACAATTAGTCTTGCCTAGATTGTCTCCCCTGGCTATTTCTAGGTGCTACTCTGTCCAGCAAGATTCTGTCTAGACAGTCATCATTTCAGTGCAACTTTTTTTTTCTTGTGGTGTTGATGTGCTTAATTGTCTTGCACCGATTTGTAAATGAAAGAATTGGTGGATGTAACCACGCTCTCTGTAACCTGACCTATAAAAGTCTTTGTTCTGTTTTCAAGCATTCCTGCAATATATATTCTTTTTGATGGGTGTTTTTAGTATTTGATGTAGTAACTATACAATTCTCTGGCTATGTATTCAGTCTTTCTAGCTTTCTGCAGAATGTTTTAATACCCCAATGCATCTTTTATTTATCATTTGGTGACATGTTAAATTAAAAAATAAAAGGAACAGAGGCTAGAAGGTTATTTTGTCAGACTAGCTGATCAGTTAATTTATGACCTGGCTTTTATCAGCAAAATTGGAAATTCACGTTTTCAATTCAGTTTACCCCGTTAAATGCACTCTATCTTTGACACCCTGTACATTTAATACTAGAACTACTGCATTCATATTTTATATTTGTTTTAATGTTTGTTTCACTTTAAAATCCATCTACCTCCACAGATGATGGTGGCAATTCTCTTTCTTTTCACAATTTGTAAAACAGAAGTCCCAAATGAAAGCAGTAGTGAGCCTCTCATTTCAACTGCAGTTTAAGAATGTGTTGTTTGATCCCTTTCCTCTGAAATGAAAGCTGGATATAGAAGAAAATGCAGTGTTTTCTTTCTTCAGGTATTCAGATCACTATGGCAACTGCAAGAAACATGATGAGAGCTGTCAGAGTTTTTGAGTTTGGTGGACCTGAAGTGCTTAAGCTCCAGTCAGATGTCTTGCTGCCTGTTCCAAAAGAAAACCAGGTGGAAATGATGTCTGCAAGCTGAAATAATTGCAATGAATAGTAATGTCTTGAGTGTGTGAATTGAGTGAGTGTCCAAAGCTGAACCGTTTTAAGTGTAGTTCACCTTTTTCATCAGATTTAACTAATTCACTTTTCCAGTGTGGTCTTCATGTCAAATAGAAGTGATTTTCTAAAAGTATCACCTCCATTCTCTATAACCTTCTTTTTAATAGTTGAGAAAAATGACATAAGTAAGTGCCATAACTTGAAATCTAACTGAGCTTCCCTGCGCAGGTTTGTACCTTGCCTCATAATAAGGGGTTTGTTTTTTTGCAGAGAATATTTTGTAGTTAGAACCATTCCCCTTTAGAGGAGGAAGGTGCAGATTTGAAGCCACTCATCTGTAGCTGAGCTTTAGAAAGATGACCTGGAGTTTAAGATCATCTGAACTCTGGGTTTTGTACCCAGCTGTGTGCGCAGTGCATCCTGTGTGCTGTTGAGCAAAACAGTTCGTTGTCAAGTGAAAGTGATCTGTGATGTTGATTCAAAACGTTAGTGGCTGTAATGACTCAGGAATGAACAACAGTTTCTTTTCAGGTTTTAATCAAAGTCCATGCATGTGGAGTAAACCCTGTGGAGACATACATTCGTTCTGGTGCATATTCTAGAAAGCCATCATTGCCATATACGCCTGGCTCTGATGTGGCTGGAGTAATTGAAGCAGTTGGGGAACATGTCACTTTATTCAAGGTACTGTGTTTTGTTTGTTTGTTAATTGTTGGTGTGTTCTTTCCTTATGTTATTGGTGCAATACGGTACTGTTCAGTATAACTCTAAGTTGAAGTCTTTTAAGCATTTCCTCTGTGGGGGGGAAGCTTTTAATTAGCTTTTAATTAACTCTGCAGAAGGTCAGACTAGCAGTCCTGGCTTTGCAAACTGCTCTGCAGACAGACCCTTGCTCCTGTGTGGAGCTCAATAGAAGTCAGCAGAATACAGTACAGGGTAAGGAGTCCATCTTGATGGAGCAGTGTTGTAAGATTGGGGTCTAGTTTACAAAATGTTGGTCCAAAAGCATTTTTATATATTATAGGAGTAACTTGACATTGCTCCTGTTAGTGATAACAACTGTATCCTGAGCTTTCAGATGGTTGTAGTGACTCTTTACTAGCCCTATCCTGGCCAAGTAGGAATGTGAAGTTATTTTACTGATGTTTAAAACAGCTTATAATGATGAGAAAGAAGCCGCCTCTAAGATGTATTTGTGGATAAGTGTGTTTACATAGTTGATCTCTCATAGTAGTTTGGTTTCACCTCTTCCCCTTTGGTTAGATCACATTTGGTCATATGGAGAAAATTGTGGAAGGGAAAAAGACTGGTTATCAAACTGACGAGAGGAATGAGTTGTGTTTGGTTTTATTTTTAACTGGCTCTTACCTCTCGTTTCTTATTTACTAGTTACCTTGGGGTTTGTTAAGAATAGATGCCTCTCAAATTTAGTAAAATAGTTAAGAAATACTTCTTATACTGTACTCTTGTAAAATCTTTGGAACTTTATCTTTGGATGTTTCAGATGGAACTCAGGTTTATCAAGGATGATTTTATGTGTTTCGGTATTGAAGGTAGTGGTGTACACTATGCATATGTTTTTTTAAATCAAACTATACAAAGTTATGTGGCTTGTGATGCGTACACTTCACTGATAGGGTTGTATCAAAATCTAATCTTCTAGGAGGAAAACATTTGATAATAATGCTATACAACATACTTTGACTTAAGTATTATGAATGTGTGATTAAACTTTTTTCATTTCCTTCCTACCAGAAAGATGACAGGGTTTTTACCAGAGGTACCATCTCTGGTGGCTATGCAGACTACGCAGTTGCTTCAACTGACACCGTCTTCCCTTTGTCAGATAAACTGGACTTCAAGCAAGGTGCAGCCATCGGGGTCCCATATTTCACTGCTTTCCATGCTCTCTTTCAAAAGTAAGACTGCAAACTTGGCTTATACCTTTTGTTTTTGAGTACTTATTTTGAAAAATAAAAAACGTCATTAACAAGCTAAGGCCATTTTAACTTTTGGGAATGATACAGGCCTCAAGTACTCTGTTTTGTTAAGAGATGGGAGGTAGGGCAGTAATTAGAAGAAGACTTCAAGGAGTCTTGGAGGATTACATTAAATTAATTAATTAAATTAACACATTAACTAAAGGATTGCGATCTGGAGGGTATTAACAATATTTTTCTTTTAAGATTGCATTTTTAAGAATATCTTAAGGGCTTACAGACCTGAAATGGGAATTTTTTTTCTTATTTACCTATAATAAAATAAGCAAATAATTCTTTCTCCCCTTACCACACTTTAATTCACTACTCCTCTATCTGAGTAGCATTAGATGGAAGTCACTGAAAACATTATTTCTGTTTCTTATTTGAAGCAGAGTTGGTGCTAAGTAACCCATGTCTCCCCGTCACGTTTTCAGGGCAACATTGGAAGAACTCCTACTGTAGCTCCTGTGCATATATGTGTATATAAACATGTCCATCACTGGCATAATTTAATGAATTTGTATAAGAGTGTCCTGTCTGCTGGGAAATGAGAGATCAGGACTGGTAATCCAGTATAGATAAAGGGTGCCAAACTTGTCTGATCTTTGAGCTGCATGTGAACCTTGGGGCTCCTTGTGGACTGGATCTGGACTGCAAGGAGCCTTGCTAGGTGGATCTGAATGCATATCTGGTGGCAGTGTAAATAAAATTGGGTAGCCTCAGGGGTTAACATGGGCATCAGTCACCCTGCCATCACCCAAACATGTCCCCAGTGGGACTCCATATCTTGGTTTTTGGCAATTGTGCCTGCCACTGCTTGTCCCACCCCCGAATTCTTGGTCCTTCCAGGAGCCCCACTGGCCAGATGATACTGGTCCACAGGCTGTATCTTTTACACCTCTGGTCTAGATCATCTGGGAGAACAAAGCATTAGGCCATTTAGTTTTTCCTTTTAAAAGTATGTGGGGCTTATTTTGATATCTGGAACAACTGAAGATGTTAAAGGAAATGTTGTTTTGAATACAGGCTTGTAGTTAATTTATACATATAGCAAAGATGTTCTGGTTCAGTCTGCATATTGATCTTATTTGGCATGGGTTGTCAACAGGGGGTACGTGTACCCCAGGGGGTACTTGAGAAGTCCTTAAGGGGTACGCATGGGCGGGCAGAGACGGAGCACCACCATGCACCATCCTGTGCTGCTGTGCAGGTGCCGCCTGCCTGGCCAGACACGGGGGCAGGGGAATTCACATTTGGCCATGCACCACCCCTCCCCTTCCGCTCCTCATCTGGCTGCCAGGGGTACACTTCTCCATGTCCAGCCCTCAGAGGTACACTGATCCAAAAAGGTTGAAAACCCTTGTTATTTGGAAATCATATAATTGCTGTATGTATATATGTATGTATATATGTTATCTTCTCTGCACCAAATGGCCTGCTGCTTCTAATCCCAGAAAAACTCCAATGTCAAAGTAGAGAGAAAGGCGAAAAGGGCCTGTTGAATATATTGATGAATTTTATAATGTGACTAATCACACTCTGACTGTTAATAAAAAATGAAAATCTTAATTTGTCACTTTGCCTTTCAGAGGACGTGCCAAAGCTGGAGAAAGTGTGCTAGTCCATGGAGCAAGTGGTGGAGTAAGTACCTTGAGCACCTAAGTTATGAAGAATTTTGCATGTGTTTACATATCTGTATTTTTGTCGATGGTGTAAGTAAATGAAGAAGAATACCCCAAAGACGATAAGATAATTCTTGGCGATTTCAGTTCTAGAGTGGGCAGAGACTCAGAGCTATGGAAAGGAACACTTGGAAAGGAAGAACTGGTGGAAGTCGATTCAAATGGAATTCTTCTGAGCAAGTTGACATCATCATCATAAATTCCTTATTCTGCCAGAGCAACAAATGGAAGACATCATGGATGAACCCCACTCAAAATACTGGCATCCAGTTGACTTTGTCATAGCACATGCTGTCATGTCATCCATATCAGCGGAGCTGTGAGCAGTGCAGACAACTTCTGGATGAATCATCGTTTAATATATTCCATTATGTCCGTTCATATCACCCCAAAACAATGTAAACAAAAAAAGGAACCAAGGATGAGGGTCAATATAGAGTGCTTGAAAGACCCTTCTAAAAGTGATCATCTTTGGCAGTTTCTCACTGAAAATCTCTGACCTCCTTGATGATCTTGACACCACTAATCACTAGGAGAACTTCAAGAAAGGCATCTGTGAAGTGTGTGAAGAATCTCTAAGCTCCACAAAGAAACATCAGGACTGGTTCAGTGAGAATGATGGGGGAATTCAAGCTCTCTGACAGGAAAAAAAAGAGCTTTCAAAGCTTGGCAGAATAACATCAACTCCAAACAGAAGCACGACTGTAAAAATTAGCATGCAGACTGGAGTGCTGCTTTTAGTTAGGCTGCTTAGATCATGTGTAGTACATCTACTGGTATAGGCACAAAAGGGAGAATTGTTAGAAGAAGGTGATTCGAGAACTCTATTACCAGTCTTTCTAAGAAAAATTTGAGGAAATATTGCCATTTTCAGAGTTACATATGGTTTCCAGATTTCTGTAAGGATTCATTGTTTGCATAGCAAGCAGGCATTCCTAAACTGTTTCTCTCCCGTGAACTGTTACCTAGCTAGAAAATGGGAGATACTGAAAGTCTCATAGATGATTGGACTTTAAATGTCCTGAAATGATCTTTCCTCTCTACAAAAGACTGATCTTTGACTAAACTAGAAGGCTGAGTAAGCATAATTAAATTTAGTTCCCCACACCCTGCCCCCTGGTTCCAATGGTGGGGAACAAAAACTATTGTAAGCTATTGATGACTGTATCCAGTTTTCACTATTTCTTACTGCGGGATGAGTATAGCAGCATATCACATGGACTAGAGAAAGTATTTACCTGCAAGGCTGGTTCAAACGATCATGAAACTCTGCAATCCCAGAAGGTCCCAGTTCAGGAGTGAAGTCAAGAGACAGAGGATTCTGTGCATGCTTGTTCCTCATTTCTGTATACCACATAAGCAGTGACTGTGAAAATACTGAGCTTGTGGTATGCCTTGGAGTCCTAAACTCTGCTTGGATTTATACACCACCAAGACTTTTGACCTGCTTGGTACTCGCACTCTTACCTCCTGCCGCACTGATTGAAGAACTCAGGAGAAGGTGTGGGAGTGGGCATGGAGAGGGAAGCCTCCACTCAACCTCCAAAAGTTGCTGCCACGTTAAGCTGCTCCCACTTGGGAATTCCTCTGTGGCTTCCTTACTTTCTGGCTGCTGCCCTACACAGGACTGTCTTTGGCTTTTTTATACTGAGGTGTAGTTTCCCAGGAATTGGCGGGAGGGAAATGAGATTAGGGAGTCTAATCTGTTTGTGATGGTTTTTGAGGCTTGAGGAAGTTGGTGTTAAAAGGCTCTAACTTGTGGTCAGAGTCAGTGTTATAGTACAAGATGAGTGCTATCTGTCTATGGGAAGAGAAGAAAACAACGTGTGTTTCCTTGCATTCATGGTTTTGTCAGGCACATTCTGTGTGTATGCCAGTTTTAGCTGGTATACAGCATTGTGTGTGTGTGCAAATCAGACACAGGATAACTATTAAAAAAACAACGAAAACAAACCCAAAATGGCACTGTTATGGGAGAGAGTAACCTTTAGTCACATCTGCTTTTTTAGATGACTTGAGTGCCAATATTTAAGTGATTTGTTATTTGTAAAAATGTGCTGATAAGTTACTTTATTTGAAATTTAAAGTACTGAGCGTCTGGTAGATGTTTAAACTAAGAAGCAAAACAAATAGAAAGAGGAATGTAACTCTTATATTTCCAGGTTGGAATAGCAACATGCCAGATTGCCCGAGCTTATGGCTTGAGAGTTTTGGGTACAGCTGGAACACCGGAAGGAATGAACATTGTTTTGAGAAATGGAGCCCACAAAGTATTCAATCACAGAGAAGCTGATTATGTTGATAAGATTAAGGTAACTGGCTGTCAGATTTAGATGATCTAATAGGTTGGTTTTTTTACTGTTAGCTTTTTATGAAAGGTGAACAGCTGTTTACTTGCATGTTTTTCACTTGTTTCCTCCTGAATTGAGATTAGTGTTCCATAGGATTGAGTCATTGGAGCAAAGGGTACACAGGCTTTCAGTTCCTGCTCAAAAGACATGGATAGTAAGAGTACTGAACAATAAATTGGGAATTGTTTATGATAGGTTACTACTTGCAATTGAATGGTGGATTCAGGGTGTCAGACTCTTCACTTTTCCTTTAGTCTCACTTGGAGCCATTCATTAGTGTGCCTTATGGTGGCCATTGCAGTTGCGAGGTAACTTTCCTGGAGTTTCGCATGCTATACGCTATTCCAACTGGAAAAACTTAAAGCGTTTAGAAATTCTAGTATCTCATCAAGTAACAATACAAGAGGTAAATTTAGTATCACATTAGACATTTGACATATAAAAATCCTAGGTTACTAATAATATGTGAAACAGAGCTCACATTTGATTGTTGTTCTCTGGTTAGTTAATCTGTATATTTTTATATCCTACACAGGAATTCATTGGCATGCAGGGAGTTGATGTGATAATAGAAATGCTAGCTAACGTCAATCTTGCCACTGATTTGCATCTGCTGTCACAAGGAGGAAGGGTGATGGTAAGTGTTTTCTTGTCTTTGCCTTCACATTAAGTTTTGAAATTATTGAAAAGATACTTTTTGATTGTCTTAACTGTTTTGCAACAGATAGTGGGAAGTAGAGGTCCTATTGAGATCAATCCAAGAGACACGATGAGTAAAGAATCCAGTGTTATTGGGGTCGCCTTATTTTCAGCAGCTAAGGTAAAGAAATATGATTTAAAATGTTCACTTAAAACATGTTTGAATAGCTTTATTTGTGTTTTAACTGAAAGTACATTAAGTTGATAAAATATTTAACAAAATAGCCTAATTCTGTTTGATTGAGAAATAGGGGCGCAGTTTACTAGCAACTAATATAAATTCTATTTGTCAGATGGGACACACACAGAAGAACTAACAAATCTCAGGGATGCATTTGAACCATGAACTTTAGATGCTGCTAGTATTAAGTGCACATCAAGTAAATCTTGTCTTTGTTACACAGGAGGAGATGCGTGAATGTGCTGCAGCACTTCTTGCTGGCATAGAAGCCAGCTGGCTGAGACCAGTCATTGGCCCTGAGTATCCATTGGAGAAAGTGGCTAAGGCTCATGAAAACCTCATTCACAGCAGTGGTGCCTTGGGAAAGATGGTGCTCCTAATCTGAGAAGTTATGTAAAATAAAGTCTTTTCCCACTTAAACTGTGGTTTTCTTGCCATACATTTATATGGCTCATTTATCACATTTTGTAAAGTATGTTAGTGATCAGGTTTTACAGTAAGAACAAGCGCTAGTGTGGACAGAGAACAGTAATAAAGAACAGAATTTATTTATAATGAAAAACTGATCCAGTATTAAGTGCTGCTTTGATTTGGAAATCTCTCCCCTCTGTTGTGGTCTTGTGACAGTGGAACACTGACACCAAGGCTGAAATGTGCCACTGTGCTCTACTACATACTCTGCTTGGAGGCCCTGAAAAATTTCAGCTAGTGTAGAATGTAGCTTTCAGTGGGCACATCTATATGAGACATTTTACTGTGGAGCTGACTAATTCTGCAGTAAAGTGTCAGTGAGATGTTTACTGCAGCCCTATTAGGCCACAGTAAACTAATAAATGCCACCATAGGATCATACTTGTGCCCAGCCAGTCCCTCTGCAGCGCTTGAGCTGGGGGAGCAGCCCCGGGTTGGCAGGCTGCCCCACCCTGCCCCCACTCCCATGGGCTCCCTGTCAGCTGGGGCTGCTTTGACTTGGTTCAACATGTTGCAGTCCCAGGTGCATGTGTAAACGTGGTGCCCAGGAGCAATAAACTCATCCCAAACTGCACTAGAGTTTATGCAGTCACGTTAATTTGCATGCATAGATGCAAAGTGGGACAAAGTGTGTAATTAGAGCTCTGTGAATTCCTTAGTTTTAGATTTGTCATATTATTCACTGTCTGCCACAGAATTGTGCTTCAGAACCAGAGCTCTGATTTTCAAATGGCTAATTCTCTACCTCTTATGGTTGTCAAGAGCCTCCTAGATGTAGATGCAGGATGTAGACTGAGGAATAACATTGCCTCTATCTCAAGCAGTATTTCAGAGATGGGTGCTGTTGTCCTTGTAATTTCAATGGGATGGTAACTTTGAAGCCCAGCATTGGTGTTACCATCTTACAGCTGATTGTTTTGGTTGATTCCGTGTGGTTCAATTGCGTGACTAATAAGAAGTTCATTTCTTCCCAACACTTCACTATGAATTTAAAATCCCATTGGCCCTTGCCCAAAATGGGAGTGAAAAAGGAGATGTGCATTCCTGGGTGTTAAAAAGTCAACCTGTCCTCCCCTAATCAGCAGGCCCCTATAGATACAAAATTCACATTGAAAATGTGTCTACTTTGTAGAATAAATAAATGCAGGATAAATTGATGACTGTTGTACTGATTTTTATTAGTTTTTTATGGCTAATTTGATTTAAAAAAAAATCTCAGTGTGCAACAGAATGTACAGGTGCTGCACCAGGGGACTTTACAGCAGGTATCTGGCCCAGATCACTCCTTTTTTTTTTTTTTTTTTTTTTTTTTTTTTTTACTCTTGTTCAACTCTCATTACACGAGTGAGTTGAATCTGTTGATCTTGGGGCTTGGGACTAGTATTAATGACTTCATTTTTATGTAATATTTGGAGATATTAATACACGCTGACCAACTACTAGAAGTCTGGATTTTATTTTCTTCACTTCCATCGTTTATTAAACAGGGGAACAAAGCAGAGTTTTTCTGCCTATTCTGGGATGTACCATCAAGCTTCTGGTAGTCAGTAACGGCAAAATGGGTCTCCTGAGTTTATAGGAGGGACTACTGTACCAGTGAATCAAAGGGAATAAACTATTGATTATTATCAGCATAGACCAGAGGTTTTCAACCTCTTTTGGTCAAGGAACCCTCGGTGGCTGGTCAGGATGCAGGCAGTCCTCCAGCAGCCGGTTGACGAGCAGGGTGATCCCCCTTGGTGCCCACGTGGCATGCAGCAACAAAACCAGAAGTGCTGGTGGCTTCTCCGCATCACTGCCACATACCCTCTGTGGCCTTCCAGACTACCTCCAGGGGTGCACGTACCCCCACCCCTGGTTGAAAACCCCTGGCATAGACATTCAATCAATATGTTTGTCCTCCTTATCTGTAAATGTAGTTGGTCATTCTGGGTTTACCTCATTGTCTAGGACAGCGGTTCCCAACTGCAGGTTGCGACCCAAATGAGGGTCATGGGGGTGATGCCGGTGGCACCGCACGCAAAGGATGAGCCGTGCCCTGAGCTCCCCCACTCCCAGGCTGCTGCTGTCACCGCACTCAGCTCCCAGCAGTGGGTCACTGCAAAAAGGGTTGGGAACCACTGGTCTAGGACATCACATGGAATTGTTTGGTCAATAGTTCTAAATACCAATGCATCTTGGAACAGATTCACACTGCATTGTCTAGTCCTTTTTTTCAATTACGCTGAAAGCAGTTTGATCTGCCAAGAGAGTCTCTTGCTATAAAAATCTTTTATGGTTTTGTAACGTTTGGTGTGAAATCTGTTTTGAATTCCACTGGGGTAAAATTAGAAACACTTGCTTTGTGAATATGATAGAATTATCATTCAAAGGGGACGGAAGACGTTTGTTGTGGTGTATCAAACAGGAACATGGCCACTTGAAAGCTGTCACTTAAGAAATATCCTAACCCACCAAAGGCCCTTTCTCACTTGTGAGGAGTCTCTATTAAATACAGTTAGCTGACATCAGCCTTTGTTCTTTTAATTCAATGCTCCTCCTCTTTTGGAATGGATCCCTTTAAATTTCTTTCTTACAGGGTTCACCAGATGTGCTACTGTGAAGCAAATAATTTACATAGCCAAAAGCTGCCACCAACATTTATGAGTGGATCAAAGTCAGGGCCCTGATCACTTAAAATAACTTCATATTAAATTGTTGCTGACTATATAGAGTATGTCTACCCTTCTATTTAAAGACACAGGCAAAAGACAAATTAGTCTGTATCACTTCCTTTTTTGTTCTCATCACTGTATCTGTAACCTGGTGAAGTCATTGGGCAAAATGACAGAATAAGGGTTTATGATGACATGGAATGGTTCAGGATGACTCCTGTGGATGCAGACAACAAGGGGCCCCTGCCAATCCTATATTACTATCTAACTCCTGCCCTTTTATATTCACATCTCACATTAATCCAGATTGATTTGCAAGTGTAGGCAATCCCTAAAGCATTCATGTCTGGAGTGAATTTCATATATTGGGGACCTACAACTAAGCATAGGATTGTGATAAAATGATGGCCAACTTGCAGCTCTGTGGCCCCACACTCCTGGCACAGTCATCTGAGTCTCTCTTTCTGGTCCTTATTGGCAAATTAAATTAATGCCTCAGGGTCAGGGAGATGTCTTTGTACTTCCTCAGTACCCAATGACTTTTTGGCCTTTTTGTTAATCTGTTAAGTACAAAACAAACTCCTTTAAATATAATTAAGGCTTTTCCAGGCATAATACAATTAATGTACATAATGTCTTTTTGATATGTGGATAGGCAGAGTTTACACTTATAGCACTGTTAGGTACTACAGGAGCTAACCTTTTAATGGGATACCTTCCTAATGGACATTAAAGATACCATTTGGCCCATATCCAAAACATTTATCCCAACGTTAAAAATGAGTTCTTGCTGTAATTGAAGCTTGCTAGTTTGTAAAACTGAAAGTGCAAAGGCTTTTTACTAGAAATTCCCTTCTAAAAGCATGCCTGTTACAGTGTAACCTGAATTTGTCTGGTTCACCATGTTTTATAAACCTACCCATGTTCTTTGAACCCAGGTGCAATTTTTCTCAAAGCCCTACCCTACACAATGGGATCCTCCTGTTTTCTGCCTTGAGCCTCTTCTGAATGGCCATGTATTCCACTGGCATTTAATTTAAGTAATCCAGAAAGGCAAGTGAAACTCAATCTCCTAAAACTTCTAGATGTCTCTTGCTGTTGGGAACATGCACTGAAATATTTTGTTGGCTTGTTCCCATCTCTCACTATGTTAGATAGAAGGGGGGAACTATGCTTCAAATCCCTTTAACTTTTTCAACACCTTGTTCTTCTGTCAAATGCTTGAATCTGTATTCCACAATTGTCTTGAGGTATGTGATTGTGGGAAATACAGAGACTAGTAGTCTCTTGGTCCTGAAATTATTTAGCTTATATGACACAGGTAAATTAAAGCAGTTGCTCTCATTTTGGAAAGCTGGGCACTGCTAGTATTGAGCGGTTGGCTGATAATCTCTCTTCCTTGCTGAAATCTAGCAGATATCTATTTTGTTTGGTTTTTAAATCTGCTCTCACAAAGTGTTTATGCAGTTATCTTGCCTGAATGATTAATTGATTAAAATAATTGAAATCAAGATTTCCCAAGCTTTCCACAGTATCACAATATCAGATATAAGCAGGAGGCATCTGGTTCTTCCTACCCTAGAAGAATGTGAAGGCAGCTGTAAATCACAAACACTCCCCTTTCCCTACCCAGACTTCTTGTCCAATAAGATTTGGAGGAGTTTGCTCATTAGAACAGATGGAGCAAACTTATTTTAAGCCATGTATATGCATACTCATGCTAACTTTACTTTAGCTAGCATGGTCAACAATAGTCTTTACCTAAAGATCTGTAAGGCTGTGTTGCAGGTGTGTAGAACGGCAGTCTAGTAGAGAAAGTTGATGTTTACTATCTAAATGGTTGAAAATTGATGTGTAGAATGGTTGGTAGATAACTGATTTTTTTTTTTTTCAAACAAGTAGCAATGATCTTAAATTGCTTTTAAACTGGATATTAGAGGGAGCTTTTCTCACTATGAGGTTCATAGTATCCTAGTGCTTAGGGTCGAAAGGGACCCAAACAGATCACCAGGTCTGACCCCCCGCCCCAGGCAGGAACGAGTGCTGGGGTCATATTACCCCAGCCAAATATCTGCCGGGGTCATATCACCCCAGCCTCCTCTTGAAGACAAGAAGGTTGGTTAAGCATTGGAATAGAATACCTAGAGAGGAGGTGGAATCTCCATCCTTGGAAGTTTTTTTAGAGAGAAAGACAAGCACTTGACTGGGACAGTTTAGATGGGGATGACTACTTTGTGTAGGACTTTGAACTGGATGACCTCAGAAGCTACCTTCCAGTAGTGAAAGCTGAAAAGTGGCAGAAGACACCTGCAGAATATCTGGGATAGTGAGCAGAAGTGAGAAGAGGGACTCTCGATCAATCCCTAAACCACTTCCATACCCAGTTCTCGCCAACATGAGAGTGGCCAGTGATAATGTACACAGCTACACAGGTTTTAGTCTGATGTAATGGTGTGTTTGGGTCCCATGTTTCCTTCCACCTCCTGAGCAGTGGAAGAATACTTCCGATTGATTAAACAAATATTTTGATGCATTGCAGATGATTGCAGAGGGGTCTGTTTGGATTCATGATTGCAGGGTTCCACATATTATTAGAGAGAGAGAGAAACTTGTGGGAAAGCCAGCTGTACAGTAACAGGCAGAGAGGAGCACTGCTAGGACATTGAAAACTTGAGGCTTAGTGAGTGAGGCTCTATTGCCCAGAAAAAGAGCTTGGCCCCATAGGCAAAGTGGTTGAGAGTATTTATGCTATGTCCTATTGAAATATGTAAATGAATACAGTGGTGTAGTTTGCAAGTACAAACTATCAGTTTATCACTGATAACTTTAGATATCTATATTCAATCCACATAATTTCCAGGTAACTATTAACCCTGTGGAAAGTCATGTAGGTTCATAAATTTTAATTTTATTTGGATTAAACTTGCTGTCATTCATATCCTTGTTTTCTGTAAACTCAGGACAGATCTAGCCTTTATCTTTACTAGATTTAATGCAATATAAGTGATTTATTTTACAGTAGGCATTGTTCTATGTATTGGTCGCTATGAAGCAAAGCCATCAGCAGAGTTGGTACACTGAAGCAATTGTACATGGCTCTGCTTGGGTCTTTTTGGAGTTCATGATGTGAGACTACCATTTCAACACTTGTGTTTGTCCGTGCTTGAAGTAGAAAGCTTATCAAGTTTCAGATGCACTGAAGAGATCTCGCTATGTAGAGATCCCATTCCAGATTTCCTTCCCCATTTCACACTGTACCTCTGTTACACAATGCTGCACAGATGCCAGAATGAACTGCAGTCAGCTCCTGTTCTGCAGTGAGGAGCTTCAGCCCTACGCAGTCAGATTTGGAAGATGCGGGAGCAATAACCTCTTGCACAAGTGATGTGGCTAAGTAACTGGCTAGTGCTAAAGGTTGCTGATTATATTCATTCATTCAGCCAGAGTGTACTTTGTGGGAATGAACACAGATAGTGAGCCTGCTTTTCCGCACTTGGACACTTGTGGCTAATGAAATTTTTTCTGGTACTCTTAAATGTGCTAACCAGCAAACAAGAGCATGATTGATGAATCGTGATAAGGTGGAGATGGTTGCTGAAGATGAAACTCTACTCGCACACAGTTTTCAGTCTTTACGAAGTTTTACTTTTCTTATTCGGTGTTATTCCTTATTAACGTTTGGCAGACAAGGTTCCTTGGGTGAATTTGATATCTTTTATTAGACCAACCCAAATAGTTGGAGAATAGTTATTGAGCAAGCTTTCGGGTTCAAAAACCCTTCATCAGGCTAAGGAAGTTTCAGCACTTGGTGTGTGCTCTTCCTGGATGGAAGAGTCCATATCCAAAGAGCCCATGGAAGAGCACACACCAACTGCTGAAACTTCCTTAGCCTGACGAAGGGTTTTTGAACCCGAAAGCTTGCTTAATAACTATTCTCCAGCTATTTGGGTTGGTCTAATAAAAGATATCAAATTCACCCAAGGAACCTTGTCTGCCTATGTCCTTAGACCAACACGGCTACAACCTACACCCTTATTAACCTTTGAGTACTTATGTCTATTTTTTTAAAAAATGGCTTCTGTTTTTGTGTTTATCCTCTGGGGTTGCAGATGCCAAAGAAAACATTTAACTGATTGCATCTACAATGTGTACAAAGAGGCTGAGTTGAGGCCTTTTAAAATCTTGGCGTATTGGCTATAAACGGACCTTGCCAAACTAAATGGATCAGCTGTGCTGGGATTTGTCATGGCACAGCTGATCTGCTTCATGGGGTAAAACATGTCACCCATGGTGTTGGGTCCCTGCCCCTTCCAGGAGCAGTGGGGGTCTGATCCTGTGCGAGAAAAGAGTGCACCTCTACAAACGGGAACTCTGGGGTTTCCCCTATTTGCAGAGGTGTGCCTAGGAATTTCAACTTGGGGTACACCTCTGCAAACGGGCCCGATTCTGCGTACCTCAGGAATTTCCCTGCAGGATCAGGCCCCTGAAATCCTTGAGGGCTGGCCATGGTGGCTGGAGAGCATGCACAGCTCTAGCTGCCTATACTCTCCCTCCTTAAATAGACATGCACTGCAAAATAGTGGTGCAACTTAATACTACTTTTTGTTGCAGACACAAGTTTGGGTATTTGTGCCGCCATGGAAATGTTTATGGCAGCATGAAGGCAACATCTGTTTACAGCCATTGAGACAGAATTTCAAAAGGAACTTATCCTCGCTTGTAAAATTCTGCCCAGCAAGGCTCCTGGGCCAAACTGTGTGAATGTGCAGAGCCAAGATTTATGTGTGCAAATAGAATACTTGAATGAAAGTGGTTGTCTGTACAAGCCTCTCTGCAGATTTACATTCATAGTTTCAAAATGTGGCTGTCAGTGTATATTATGTGATAGTGAGACATGGGTCTTAAGATCCACATATCAGCATTTCAGCTTGTTTTTCTACCAAAGAGAAATTACTAAACAGCTTTCAACCATAGCAAGAAGGTGGGGACGGGGAGGCAGGAATCAATCTTGTTTCCATAACTGTCTTTCCCTAAATAAATCTAGGAATATTGTCATGTGTTATGCACATCAAGAATGCTCACAAATTTATTTATAAATACCCACTCACAAATATGTCAGCAAATATCTCTCTCAAGATTAAATAATTCTTTGCACTTGCTAGCACTTCACATACTCAAAATGCTGTATATAAAGCAGTTAATCCTCTCACTCTTCTCTCTGAAGGAGGCAAGTATAATTATCTTAATTTACAGAAGGATGAATGGAGACAGGGTCAGGGTTGAGACTAGAAACAGGGTATTTCTAGAAATAGAAAATATAAACTTCCAAAGATACAAATGGCTGTGGTTTAGCTGACATGACATGTGGGTGTGTCTAAAAGCAAGCAGTTTTACAGTCCCTATTACAAGGCTAGGTTCACCATGGAAAGGAGCATTATAGACTAAACATTGCTTTTTCATTGCAGTTAAATAGATGCTTACTTAGTACAGGGATGGTTCTTGGGTGAGTTGGATGTTTCTTTTGTATGTTTGGAACCGTTTTTAAATTTGTAAGATTATTTTAAAGGAATGGAGAGGTAAGGGGGTGAGGAATGTCTATTGTAACTATTCCAGTTGCCATGCCAATGATACATGACTGCTCTCTGTTCTTGACTGCATCAGTTTGTTGCATTCAGTCATATTGGATTTTTATTATACTGCAGTGAAACTTTGAATGTATTCAATTCACATTTTATTCTTGAAAGAGATGCTGCCTATTATCATCATTGGCAGAGGGAGCACATAATACAATAAGTGAAACATCAAGACTAAGTAAGAAAAATGGTAGTGCTGCACAGAGCTAGCAAGAATGCAAAGACATCCTTCAATCTACAGGTCTCCCATACATCAGTGACACTTACTTTTGACATCTGCTGTTAATTTGCCAATTTGCCTTTGGCGAGAGATAAAGAAGCAACAGCACAACGAGGTGCATGATAATCTCTAGGGGCAATAAGTGGTATGCACAATGGTTACAAATTGTCAGGGGCAAAGTAGTCTAGTATGGAAGACTTGCTTAATGGAACTCCAATTTCTGGAGCTCTCCCTGAAACTTCATTAGGGTCCTATTTGTTCTAGACTGGATGGAGCACAGAAAACCGCACTTGAGAAACATGCTATTATTTGTGTACTTCAGCTGGTTTGAGTGCATTGCTAAGATTAAAAGGCTGGGGCTCCTAGCTCCCATAGAGCTACGACGTTGTTATAAAGAGGCTGTTTTCACTGTCACTAGCTTCTTTCAGGATGTGTCTGAACTTTATTTAGAGTTGACACCAGATTTGCCCAACCCAAGAGGACTGCCCTTCCTTGTTACCTTGTTGCACCTGTACTCCATGTACCAAAGGAGAGGCAAGTTGTGGGCAGACTGATTCTTAGATTGGCTCTACCCGATATTGGTTTTTTCTTTCAAACTTGGCACTTTCATTCTCAGTAAGGCCAGGAAATTGGGTACCAACAGTGAGAAGTCAGGTGCTAGGGGTCTTTCCTGTGCATTGTTAACCTGGATGAGTTCCAAGCACATTGCAAGGGAGACGTGGATGAGCCTGGGAGCTTCAGCTCAGTGCCTGAGGCTCAGCAGAGTTACTGGGGAAAGCTGACCTGCTGCTGAGGAGCTTGCTAATGAGTTTGTAGTGTGAATGGTTGGTGGTTTGGGGCTAGAGGGGACGTTTGGGAGTGGTCCCTAGGTGTCAGGGAGAGTCCTACCCTTTGATTTTTGCTTTGACTTGGAGATATAGGTTTACTAGTTTTGATCTTTTCTAAGCTGCAATTTTGTTTCTTTAAGTTAAAATATTCCCCCTACTATTTTTAAAATTCCTCCTCTCACTGATGCCCCCAGAAACCAACACAGCGGGTTACATGAATAAAAATGTATATTAACTGCACCTGCTGTTTCATTTGCTTTGTGTCACCGTTGTATTGCAGCTACTTCTGTGAGCCTTGTGAATATACTGGAGTATATTCCTGTCCTTTGTTGTGGCTGCTGTTAACATGGGTAGAGTTTGTTTCAGGGTTTCTTGCCAGAAGGTGTCAGGCTAGTTCTACCATTTTTAGTGTAATACTTCTCTGTGCTGATGGAACATATCACTCCTGCCATGGCAGGGAAGGGGACCATAACTGTAATTCAGACTGGTGTTTGAAGAAACATCATTTAACCTTTAATTATTTTGCCTCTTTCTGACTGAAGCACTCATATCATAGGGAAAGTTTTAACGTTAGAAACAAACTGACTAGGGTGAATAAGAATTCCACCCAGAAAAGGGAGCAGAGGGCATAGACAGGAAGCCAGCCTGTAACAGCAAGGAAGGATGGTTTTAGGATTTGGGGATGAGGCGGAGACTAGGGAGATCTGAGCTCAGACCCTCATTCTTCCAGAGACTCCTGCAAAACCCCGTGGCAATCTGCATAATTTCTTGTTATTTCTTTTGTCCATCTGCAAACTGACGATAACAAACCTTCTCTCCTGTCTCCCAGGAGTGTTGAGAATAAATCTGTTGTACACGAGGGTCTTGAAGTTTATGGGGGTTATTGTAAATTTTATAAATCAAAAGAAAGTTAACATTATGCCTGTGCTATGTTTTATATGTAGGTCCAGAACAGTTGTTATAAATACCTTTAAACGGGATTGAAAACTATCAGCTCACCTTGTTATTATGAACACCGAAAGTTTCATTTCCAAAGCAGGAAATGGACTTGATTTTGATGCTTTCCCCTTCATTGTATCATGTGGGCCTGTGTTTCTTACTTCTGTTTGCACTACAGAATAATGCAGTTAAGCAAAGAGACTAAGTGAAGGGTACTGAAACTGAAGTGGATGCAGGTATCAAGCAAACACAGCCAAGAACGTAGCGGGGGCTACAACAATAGCAGTTCTTACATGTACCGAAGCAAGATGTTCTGTTCTGTTTTGTTCTCCGAAGGCAGGGAACGTCAGGTTTACTTTGAGTCATTCTGAACATGTCTGTTCAGTCAGCAGTGCTGTGGCCACTTCTGCGTTGAAAGCATTGACCACATATTTGTACTTCAACTCCATGTCAAACAAAGCAAAGAAACGTATGGAAAAAGTAGAACGAGAATAAAAGGGAAGCAGCTGCTTCCTTTCTATATTACTAAACGTAGGGTTTATGACGCTTGCTCACCTTTCATACTGAAATAATGGCAATTGTGAGGGACTGTGACATGATAAAACATCCTTTCACCTCTTTTGTTTTATTCCATTAAAGGTCTTAGCTCAACATGTGACACAACCAAAAAGTACTTTCATCAATACTCCCTTGGAGTTGCCCTGGTCTTTTAGAATTGAAGCCAACATCATCACTGCTGTAAGGTCATTGACTTGAATGGAGTATAACTTCATGTAAGGAGTGACTGAATGGAAAGGCTATTTCAGCACTGTACTGTGCTTTTCCTGGCATTGTTTATAGGAAGATGGTCTTACTGTGTAGTAGTTCCTAACTTGACTCCTTGGCCTAGGGTGTCATCTGAGTTGCTGTGTTTGCCTGTAGCATAAATCTACGGATCTGCTAGAATAATATCTTGTGCTTTCTGAACTGGCACTTCCACTAAACAGAGGTTTACACCCACAGCTGGGCATGGCAGGTAGTAGATAAATGGTAGTTTCATCAAAGGGAAGGAACAAGCCACGTTCTCCTGACCCCTTTGTCCTCTCATGAACACAGAGCTTTAATACATAACAGATGGGAAGAAAAAAACCCAGCAAAATGATTCTCCTCCTATGACACTGAGCATTTTAACTTACACCCCAAGGAATGGTTTCAATTTGTAAAATTTCTCTTGTACTTCAGAACAGAGATGGCCATGCTTGGGGACACAACTGAATTTAAGCTCGTATTTCCAGTGCTCTTTACTCAGAAGTCTTTCTTGTACTATTCTGTGGCACAGTCAGGAGTTAAGAAGACAGACAGGAATTTTGTTACAACATGGTTTTAAAAAATTGTCTCCTATAGGCCTTATGAACTGTTTTTCCCTGGGAGTTAGATCAAGCCTGCAATAGGAAGCTGCATTCAGCCTAAAAAGTTTGGTTCCTGGTTGCTAACTCCATTGATTAAGAAGGACAAAGTTGATCTGTGTTTTTACTTGTGCTTTTACAGGTGAAGAGAGTACAATGAAGAGCTTGCCAGATATGCATGTTTACTTCTGAGTAAGCACTTCATCCTGTCAGGTGCATGCTTCTGGCTATTGGCAACATGTAGGGGATGCACGCAGGTGCACGTGCACCTCCTGAGATTGGCAAGGCACCCCCTGACAGAAGTGCTGCCAACGTTGCCAGTGGCACCTGTGGGTGGTCGCCGCTCACCACTCTCCCTCGCCGCTGACACCGTCGGCGGCATCTGCAGGCAGTTGCTGATCACCACTGGCTGCTGCCACCGCTGACCACTGGTCGGCGCTCGCCACCTCTCCCCTCCTTTCCCTCCTCGGCCCCCTCACTGCCAACACCACCACAGCTGCCTGTGAGAGCTCCCTGCCGCTGCCTGCGGGCAGTCACCGTACCTCCCCAGCCTCTGGGGGCGCGTGTCATTCATGCTCCTGGCTTCTAATAAGTTTCCAGTGCAGCCTAGTGGCATGAAATTTGGGAAAGCTTAGATCTATAAGGGCCTTGTTGCACCTTATGTTGTGAGCCCCAAAATGTTAATCAATGTTCGTGCTAGCTTGGAGTTTGGAGCTGTCACACCCTTAGTTTAGAACCCTTCTCCGACTGTCCCACGCTTGCACAGCTGTGACTTGCCACTAGAGGGCTGGTGAGCCAGGATAGGTTTCTATCCTTGCTCTATGGGCAAGGGTGAGAGAGATCCTGGGATATTGGAGGACTTCACCTTGGGCAGAACTTCAGTGGGGCGTGGTCACACCTTAATGGCACAAGATCTGGGTAGTGTGGGTCAGAGAGAACTCTGCCCTGGAGTGGTGTAACTTTAAGAGGCATAATGAATGCTTAAAACCACTTTAATGTGCAGACAATGCAGGGGTTAAAAGGTCTAGGACAGAATCTGGACTCCACCCAAAATGATCATGTAACAAGACCCTAAATCAAAAGACAAGATGAGTACTAGCTAAGAAGTTACTATAAGGTTATTATAATATGGCACTATAAAATGTGTAGTATGTATTGGTCAGCAACAAGGATGATATAACATAGCTCTGAGTTTCAACTGCTGGAATGAACTTTAAATAATATGAATGCATTGCTGATGTCTGAGCTGTAATGTACCTGTCATTGAGTAATTGAGCTGACAACACTTGCTCTAACAGTGGATGCTTTTGAGCAAGGATTTTCTGAAGCCATTTGTGGCATTCATTATTGTTGTTGCTAAGCTAAATCTCCATCCAACTCCAGGGTCAGTATCTACAACCTCCTCATGAATGCTTTTAGCATACTGTACTTTATTCCCAATCCTTTGATGATCCCTTATTCTTTTCTGCTTCAAAAAAGCTCCTTGTCACCTCACCTTTGTCATTACAATAAATGAAATATACTTAGAAAATACTAAATAATTCTGTCATCTTTCTAAATCTTTCCATGACCAAATTTATTTTAAACTATCAGACAAAAAGCAGTGGCTGACTATGGATGACCCTCCCATGAGCAGTGGAGGCAAGCAGTCTACATCAATGTATATTCCAACTAAAAGCTTTGACTGGGACTAGGTGATGTAGTTGCTGCAATAACAGGGGATTGGACTCTGACCCCTTCTACTCCTATGCTCTCACAACTCATTTCTCTTTCCCCAGATTTGGTATTTTTTGCTTCTGAATCCCTTTTCTGGTTTCCTACCTCTATAATCAGTGCCACATTGTGGCTTGTCTTTAGGAGAGGATTTGCAGTATTACATCACTTTTCTTTTGGGGGCAGACTGCTAAATTGGGATAGGCATGTTTCTCTGCATCCAATTGTTTTGATACAAAATGTTGTATGTGGTAGTCTAACTGCAAGAGCAGTCCTGCCAAAGCCTACCTCCCAGATGGCTCTCAGAGAAGTAAGCAGTAATGATCATTTTATAAAAGTGAAGCTGCTTCTTGGACTGTGGCTTTTAGTAGCAGCTGTGCTTGTATGGGCCCAGTGTGTATAACCAGAAGCCACAATAATCTCAATTAAAGGCTGATGGTGAATTAAGGTAGGTGTTTTGTGGGAAGGGAGGCAATAGAGGGACAAATGGAGGTGAAATAACTGTGACATGCTAGACTTTGGGCTATATCAAATGTAGAACTTATGGATTCTGGTACCAGAGGGAGTCCAAAATCAGATTTAGGCATCCGTGCTGGTTAAACAGTCCTTGGTGGGATTTGGGGACCTCACAAGAATGAACCAGAAAATCTACGTGCTGAGGAGGAAGCTACTAATAGACAATAGCTTCCAGTAGCTCTTGAGTGGCTCTCTTGCTGGGCTGCTCTCAGGGTTTCTATGGGAGAACGTGAGAGCAGGTGGAGGGGGTGTAAAGGAGCCACTTGGGTTCCTCTTAAGCCATTTTCACTTTCTAACTGCAGATCTTGGGCATGCTGTAATGGAACAGAGAAGATGGGGCTTATTTCCTTGATGGTAGACCTGGTTTTGAGGAAGAAGTGGTATAGAAATAGCTTCCATGTCTAAATCAGTTTAAGTAAATAGGTACAGCTCTCCTGTGTGGACATTCTTTAATTGTTCTTTAATCGTTAGGCAGAAGGCAAGGCCAGGTGGTTCTTTATATAGACTAACTCATTCAGAGAGGCATGACGTTTTCAGGCTACAGCCTACTTCATAAGGTGCTATGAACAAAATAGGCCGCAGCCTATAACAAGCTACACAAGCCTTCCTGAATGACTTGGTCTATAAGGTGCCACCTTGCCCTGCCTTCTACCTAACTTCAGACTAAAAGGCTAACTACCCGTCCTGTTAATCATTGTAAGCATGGTTAAAATTGGTGTTAGCATAATTTGGTTGGTTTCAGAACGCTCCCATTGATGTTTTTAAAAAAAGCTTTTTACCTGGCTCTTGAAAGCACTAAAGGGCAATGAAAGGTTGAAGCCAGGTCAAGTGTGTAGAGCAGACATCGATGCATATATAGGTTGATGAGCTTAGCAGTAGATTGCTTGCTGTTGCCAGGTTTTGAAGGTGTGTGGATCTGGAATGGGGCCAGTGGAAACCGAGTAGCAGGCCTGCTTTCCTTTCTGCTCTAGTGGATTGTCCTGCTGCTCCCTAGTGAATGGGGCATGTTGGTGGTAACAGTCTGGGACCTAGAATGAATCAATATTTGTACTGATCAATTCTCTGATCCAGCAGAGAAGCACAATTTTAAGATTGCGAGTAGAACCGGGGCGACGCGTAGGGGGTGCACACGGTGCACGTGCACCCCCTGAGCGTGGCAGTGCACCCCTTACAAAAAGGCACCGCCGACACTGTTGGTGGCGCCTGCGGGCAGTCGCCACTCGCCACCTCGCCGCTGACACTGCTGCCAGCGTCTGCAGGCGGTCCGTGATCCCTGCTGGCCACCACCAACACTGCGGGTGGTGTCTGCGGGTGGTTGCCGATCCCTGGTTGGTGCTCAGCACCCTTCCCCGCCTGCCGCCGCCGACAGCACCAGCGGCGTCTGCATGAGCTCCTCCACTTACTGCCACTGCGCTCCTGCCGCCACCGCCGCGCTCGCACCGCTGCCTTACCCCACAGCTGCCGGGGGCACGCATCGTTCATGTGTAGAACATTATTAGCTCAGGGCTTTACATTCTGTCATGTCTGGTTTGAAGCAGTATTTCTATTGCTTTTTACTAACATGAAATACTATATTTAATTTGTAATATTTTATATAATGTCTTTAAAAAGACACCCTAGATGAGGGTTATGACCATAGTACATAGCAAGTGGGCGTACAAAAGGCATTCACACATTTGTAGATTTGTGTACTGAGGAGGTTGTGCAGGCCATGTGATGAGGTTGAAGGGCCACATGTAGTGTCTGTAAATTGTAGCAGATTGTCTGATGGGAAATGCTAGGTGTCACACCTGGAGAGCACAGTTCTCGGTGTGTAATGAGCTCCCACTTACACCAGCAACCCAGAAAGCTCTGTGGCCCTGTCTGCTCCAGGGTGTTGGATGAAAGAAAACTCATAACTAGAACGATATGAAACCAATCTATTCCTATGCCTTCCTTCCTTTTCTTTCCCTCCCTCCTGACACTTGATGGCCGCAGCGCATTGTCATCTGTGTAATATAGTTCCTGAGCCTGTGTGCAGGGTTTGCTGAATGATACCAATGATCTGTAAGCTCTTGGGGCCAGGCAGGACTGTGTTGTTTTACTGGCTTGCAAAGCTCTCTGCACACAGCACATAGTACAAGTAAATGCTAATATTCCAAGGGGTTAGCTGGCCAAGGGGATATGTTGTGGTTCAGGACCTGTCACCTTTGCTGGCTGTACCTCGAAGCTCACCTCTGAGAGTCACATTGCTGAGCCCTGCTGAAGGTCAACACGATGGAGAATTCACAGTGAAAAAAGGGCAGAGCCTGTGACGTTCTGTATTTGCACACAGTCTGATTAAGCTCTGCCAGGCACAGCAGTCTGAAATCCTAAGAGACGGAGCCATTTTTGCCATGCTTCCCTCTGTCCCTAGGCGCAATTCAGACAAAATAGAGGCCAGTGTCTGTGTGTGTCAGGTTGCAGGAGCCTAGGGAACCTGCCTGCAACACAGCGTGAGTGGCAACCCAGATCCCCCAACCAGCAGAGTTCAGACAATCCTTAGATCAATTGGGTTAAGGCAGACTTTCTGCCCGCCTCTTCCAAAGCATCACCACGTGGTTCTCCCTTAGCAACGGCTGGGGATGCCTTGGTACAGCCAGCCAGGGGCAGAGAGGGCTCTACAGGCTGAGTCCATAGGGGCATTGGCTGGGGTGTTTGCATTAAGGTGTACAGCTCAGCAGAGTGAGACTGCTCTCTAGCTTGAGCTGTGACAGCTGCTTCCTCCTAAGCACTCAGCCATTGGCACAACAAACTGCAGTTTTCTTTGCATTTCCTGCACGATTCAAAAGGCAGTCTGCAAAAATGAGCCACCCTCACCCTGGGTAAGTGAGAACTGAAGTTTCCAGATGTGCAGACAAGGGTTTGGGCCAGCTGTGCCCACACAGGGTGGGGAAGCTGAAGTTGGTAGAATGACTAACAGGGGCTCTGAGCTGATATTAAAGGGAAAACTATTTAAAAGCACACAAAAATGCCTTAATGTTTCCTTGCCTGTGATTCTGGAGCCCTTTATGCTCTCATTTCTTTAAATAAGGAACTGGATTTAGTGACACGTATCATTTAATCAGTAGCAGTTGCAGGCACCAGGAATTAGGACCTCAGTCACAGAAGTCCTTGGATCAAGGAGAATGTCTGAATGGAAAATTTTATATGTAGCCAAAAAATAGTGCTAGTCCCTAGTGCAAGAAGTAGGGCTGAACTAATTCACATTCTCCTGGAGGGTTGCAGTGAGGATAAAGGTGGTATAATTTAATACCTAAAAACCTGTATTGATGCTGGAGTTGCTGTATCTTCCTTCTTTGGGTTTACCTGTCTGAATACAGATTTCTGATTCTCATTGGTGCTGTCGTTGTTACTTCACCATTGCTTACTAAAAACAATTGCAGTCCTTAATAATAAACCACAGTAAGAATTCGGTATTCTCAATTCCCTCTCTGCCTTACTCAATGGGATACATCTCTGACTAGGTTTTTATTTAATTAAATATCAGGAATACAAACAGTGAACAGGCAGCAACATCACAACTGCTCTTGGAAATGGGTTAAATGTTCTCCTCCCTCCCCACTTCACTGCTTTGTATTGTAAAGCATTGAACAGCCTACTTAATTATTTGAAGTTCCTGATGTTTGAAAAGATACACTAATCTTAGTTTAATGTTAATAGTTATTCAGTTTTCTAATTAATTCTGTAGAAATAATAGAATAAAATTCAGTGAAGCAAACAACTGAAAGAATTAAGAGGCCTGATCTTGCACTCCAGCTTAGGTAAAACCTCCAGTAATTCCACTGCTTAATTATGTTTACACAGAGGTGAATCCTGCAATGACATATGCGGCAGAGTAACTTAACTCGGGTGGGTAGGCAAAATTGAAATCAATGAGACTGCTCACATCAATTAAATTACTCAGGTGTGCAAGTCTTGGGAGAAGCGAGATCCTATCTAGTAGTTTTCAGCCACAGATCTTTGAGCTCTTTGTAAAGGCGGGTAAGTATCATCACTTTCTTTATAGATGGGAAGCTTGGTGCAACAGGGGTAAGGTTAATATTTTCTAAAGCCAATATTGGATGCCTTCATTTTTTGTGTCCAACTTTTTTGTGTGCAGGACTCCAACTGAGTTTGATGGCAGATAGTTGGAACCTCTAGGCACCCAGGTATTAAGGCACCCTGAATTAGTAGGGAATTCTCCAAATATTTGCTGTATAAGTTTGCACCATGCGCCAATAGTAGTGATGCAGCCCGCTCCTGTGCCAACACCTGAACCATGCTGGATAAAGTAGGGTCAGGAACCTCTGATACTCTTGATGAGTTTTATCCAACAAGTCTGAGAATCTGTGCACGTGTAGAAAATGTTTGAGCCCCCTCTTGGTTTTAGGAGGCTGTTTGACGTGTGTTTATTGCATGAGGCATCCTTGTGTTACCACTGGTGTTTGCACTTAAGGATTCAGAGAAATGTCTCAGTCCTGGCTGTGTTGAAGTCTGTCTCAAAACATTTCTGAAGTAAAGGCTGATTAGACTGGATAATTATCTGGCTGATGGTGAAAACAGTGAAAATTACTCTACTGTTGGTAATTAAAATCAGTGATGATAATTTAGAGAAAAAACATAAAATAAAGGACATTTCTAGTAAGAATCATGTGAATGGAGAAATTCCTAATTTAATCTGTCATTATCAAACCAAAGCTTTTTAATGAAGCAGGGAAATGTTATGAAATTTTTGGAAGCTAGTATTTATAAGTAAAGTCTAATTAGTGCGAGGGGACCTGAACAGACGGCTGTTGAAGTCAACAGAAAGTCTCCTATTGATTTTCAGTGGGCTTTAAAACAGGTCTCAAGGCCTTGATCCTGGAAATAATTAAGCTGGTGTATAACCTTTTGACTCCATGAGTAGTCTCATTTCCTTCTTAGCAACTGCATAGGAGCATCTGCTTAAATGATCACAGGATTGGGGCAAAGTAATTAACTATTCCCCATATCCAGGCCCTCTATCTGTGAATTCAAATGAATCTGTTGATTTGAGCAGTCTGTAGATCAAACTGAGACTATTTTGTAGCCTGGCTTGTTATGAACAATGCTATGGAAGCAAATTTGGGTCTTCAGTTTAGTTATAGTTAATTTCAAGAAATATGTTGCAATAAACTCCAAAACCCCCTAATTTCATTCTTCAGCTGCAAAAGGCTCCTTCTGCTTGGACAGACTGGTATCTTCTCTTGACAAAGGCCCTTTAGGGTTTTGTGTGAGGATTCCTGCAGGTGGGGAGAGAGTTTGCAAGAACTATGTCCCTGTCTCCTGAGTCGCACAACTATCAAGTTTCAGGTTTCTTATCCAACCACATGGATGCCCATCCACCACAGGAGAAAAACAGCTCCCACAGCCATCCTGGTACCTCAGCATAGTCTCTTCACATTGTTCAAGTTCCTAAATGCAAAAAGATACTCACTTGTAAATGTATAACAGTAGAAGTAAGGGAACAGGTTTGTCCTGCTCTGTCCTGACTTGTAGACAAGAAAGCCAAATTCTTGTCTGCTTCTACTTTAGGTAACTGCTCAGGTGCACTTGATTATCTTAAATGAAGGTTGAGCCAGGTAGATTATTCCACATTCACTGAGCCATAAACTGCCACAGGTGAACTTTCTTTCACTGTGGGGTAAATGAATGAAGAGAGCCGTTTCCCCAGAGCAGATGACAGGGGCAAATTCTGACCCCCTTTTAGCTCATGGTAACTTGATTGTGTGCCAGTGCCTCCAGCCCAGACAGGCACACTGAGAACCCCTTCTTCTGGAGTTTAACCTGTTTTCCTCTATGCAGAAAGTATGCTCACCCAATACTTACCTCCTCTCTCAGGAGGACCAGTGACAGGGTACATGAGGGCTACAGGGCTTCCTTCAGGCCACATGGAAAGGTGCAGTTGTAAACCCGCATCACATTAGTCATTTGAGTAGTTTCTCCTCCGTAAAGGAGTCCCATTGAATTACCCTGGTTGTACAATGTCGAATGAACTATTTGCGGTTGAAAGTGCGCAGTTTTGTTTTATGCTTAGATTTATTCTGTTTGCAAGATAAACAAAAAAAGGAAGACTTCTTTCATCAGCTGGAAATAGCACAAGATTTGGTAGCTTATTAAAGTTTTTATTAAAGTTGAGAATGCATCTCCATCAGGGCTAGAACTGTTTGTTCTCATTACAGTTTAAGTGGAAAAGTGGCAATAAACTGCAATTGTACACTATAAAGCAGAAACCGTAATTCCCAGTGCCTCTACCAATCAATAACTAAGGCTTTGATGCTCTCTTGGACTGTTTCTTTGGTGTGCTGTTGCTAACTTAATTACACCATGAACAATTAACCATGAAGATTTGATTTATAAAATGAATGTTAGAGGCTTGCACAGACTTTGTTCTAATCCTTTCAAATCAATAAAAATGGTCATAAAATCATTGCTACAGACAACATTGTTTAGCTTTGAGCTACAGTACATAATACACTATAAGCTGATAAAAGCCAGATACTGCCGATAAAATATTTGGCACTAACATTGCACATGAAAACCCTGTAGAGTAGAACGTTCCAAGTGGACAATCCTTTAATTTTCTCAGTTCTCAGTAGTCTGCGGCAGTATGTTGTGCATTTTGCTTTAACCAGGCGTCAAGTGGTAGTTTCATGGCTCTCGGCTGTGCTGGGCAGATGAAAATGTCATAGTTCTATTGGGTACCTCAAGGGAGGAAAGGAAATCAGCTGAAGCTATGTGCAGTTTTGAACAAGCAGCAAGTACTCTGTCATTTGAATAGCTGAATCCCCCACTGCTGCTGCCAGAATTATTGCAGTGTGTTTTGGAGAGTGGCAAGCTTGAGTGTAGCCCATCAATACATTTTTAAAAAGGCAAAATAAATTGTGGCTGTTGGATTCCAAAGCAGTCTTTCCACCAGTTAATCTGAGTGTTTTTACTTGTCTTTATTAATTTATTGCTTTTGTTAATGGAAAGAAGGTGAGATGGCTCCAGTGACAGCAATTTATTTTCTTGAATGGGCTGTTAAGATGTTATTCTAGCAATGTAAATGATACCAAAGTGTGAGCTGGTAAGCAACTGAAATGCTGCTTGTGCTCTATGATTTAATGCCAAGCTGGCCATTTGAGGATAGTCAGATGATGGGGTTGACTTCCCAAGGATTGCTTCAGAAAGTATTGTGTTGCTCTTAAGCGTGATGCTCCTCAGATGCCTGTATATTTCCCCAACGGATGTCATGTTCCTAATGCTGCTTTGCTGGTTAAGATAAGATGGGGAAGGAGATGTCACGGCCTAGCTGACTCTTTGGCCCTTTTTGGGGTAGGCTAAAACGATACTTGTGGGTGGCACTGCACATGTTCCTTGTGTACTCCTGCACACGTCAACAAAGGGACTGCAGACAAAAGGCTTAGAATAGTTGCTGAATTGTTCCATTTCTGTCAAAAGTAATTGGAAAAAATAGAGATGAAGCTCTTGGGCCAGAGACTATCTTTTAGTAGATTAACTAAATAGTAGCAAAAAAATGTCTTTCTTTGCAAGCTTTTAGGTACACACACCCTTCTTCAGGCTGAGGGATTGTAAAAGTTACAAAAGAAACTTTATTTTGCACAGGGGAGGTAGAGGGTAGAAGTTTATTCCCCTAGGCACCTCAGAGACCTTTTATGAGAGGGTTGCTCTGTGATGGCTTCTTCCCTGGAGGTGTCTGAGGTCAGACAGGGAGGTGACATTTTTTTCTGAATATCTTGGAAAAAATAGGGAATTAAAAAAAAAAATCTAATCTAGTTCTTAGCTAGTCAAATGAAAAACGGAGAATTTTCAGGAGAATTTTTACCAAATATAATTTCACTTTTTGACTGGAAAAAGATCCGTTACATTGACAGGGTTTCTATTAAACTTACACACTGAAAAGGAACTGAAGAAAAGGCTGGGGTGTTCCATGCTTATTGTCTTTCAGTAACTCCAAGCCAAAACGCTGTTTTTGTTCTGATGCCTAGTGCAGTGTTCCCTGGCTGGAAGTTAGTTAACAAATGAATTCCTCATGCAGGAGCTAGAAAAGAATCCAGTACAGTTTCCTGTTTGGAGTTTCCTCCCCAGTATTAGCAGGGATAAAAACCAGTAAATAGTTGATCAGAGAAGTGAAGAGACCAGACTGAATACTTGCAGGTAGCAGGTCTAGGCCCACAAAAGAACTTTGACTAAATTCCACCGGAGTCCTACTTTGGCCACATAGGTCTAAAATTATGATGTTCAAAATACTGGCTCAGCTATCATGTAACCCTGGTAGCACTCAAAGTCCTTGGGTACTTTCTCAATTGCTTAGTAGTTATGCTTCTGACTGTGGTCAGAGGCACCCCAATGCAGTTAGCAGTTCAATCTAACATGTGCTCTGAGAGCTTGCTACAGAGTAAGGTTGAGTGCACAGTGCTATGGTTGTGGATCCCTTTTTATACAGTGGGCCCATGGCTAAAGCTTGCACCTAAGATATGTCAAGTCCATGTTCCATTCCCTTTTCTGATTCAATTCCCTTTTACCTGGGGCTCTGGGGGCCTCCCGGGGCTGCAGCTGTAGATATCCAGGGGTCAAAAAATCCTCCACGCTGCTTCCTTGCAGGATGGAGAACAACTGACTCCGCCACATACCGCATGAGCGCGCTTGTCTGGGCATGGCTTTACATGGGAGAGGGGAGAACCAAATTCTAGTTCCTGGCTTCCTCCAAGTACTGTTTACATTAAACATTTGTTGGATAAAATGCAGGGACTTGCCTCTTTCAGATGATGCTCTGATCACTAGGCTAGTGCGTCATGTTCACTTTTGCTCTCTTTTTCCCTCTGGCCCAATTAATTTCTAATTCTTTTATTCAGAGCCAGGAAGAAGAGAGCCCTCTTCCTCATCCTAGCATTTAGCTTGGTGGTTAAGGTGCTCTTATAAGAGGTGAGAGCTGTGGGTCTGAACACTCTGGCAGAAAAGGGAACAAAATATAGATCCCTGTGTAAGAGAGAAAACTACCTGATGCTGAATGAAAGGGAGTGGCAGCAGTGCCATCACCTTTCATCTCTGCAAATGGGAACATGAACAGCTTTATTGCTTCACTAGAAACTAGCATTGTTCCCTTAACATAGCTTCCAAGGTATCAGGATTGCTTTCCCTTTTCCTGCCACCCAGTGCTAGCTTTTAAAAGGACAGTTTGGCTTGTCCTGGAGACAGTTGTGGGGTGGGGTGGGGAGTAGTAAGGTTGGGAACACAAACACTTTTCAACTGGTAACTGGAGGATTATTTTCTTTAGGAAAATCATGTCCTTTCTCCCACGAATTAAAAGGAAATACTGTTCCTGTGAACACTACAGACTTGTGTGATCTCATGCTCCAGTTTGAGGAAGCTTGCGATGAAAGTGAAGGAGATTCAAACCATACTACTGTTCACTTCAGAAATGCCAAACCCTAATAGAAAATACTTTAATGCTGGAAGCTTTATCTTTTGAGTGATATGGTGCAAACCCTATTATTTGAGACATTGTGGAAAGGACTGACTACAACAGCAGAGCTTTCTTCAACAGTGAGCAATCGAGCATTGGCCTTTTGGTGATAGAAGAAATTAGTGGTAGTCCTTTTACGTTGGGGACCATTTGATAATAGAGGAACACTATTAAAGACCATTTCCCGCTCCTAAATCCATAGACACCACTGCTTGGTTTCCAGTGTTTTCATTAGTCCCCACTGGGAAAGGTGGTGCAGGCAAAAAGGTCCATATTTAAGAACTGTTATCCAAAAAGCCTTTCCAATTTCTAATATTTATGATTCTTCTCTACTTTCAATTTTGTTATAGACACTTCAGCTTCTTTTTCTGTTGCTAAATTCCAAAGATTCAGAAAAGAGGAGACGTAAATTAATATTAAGAAGACTTTGAGTCTAGCTAAATAATCTGTGGAAGAAGATAGTGACTTTATACTGCACATGCACAATGACTGTGCCTGTCATCTAGTTCTGAAAATATGAAAACTTTTGTTGTTACATTTATTTTCATTAACTCCTGAAAAAATCAGTATTGCCAATCCCAACTATGCAAGAAAAATCATGAATTAAGTACTAGGTTATCGCAGTATTCATTTAATAATTATGAATTCTTTCTTAAATAGTGTTTCCTGGGTTGCTTAAAAATTGTCTTCTGCATTTGAGCCATTAGTGTTTTCAAAATATAATTTATGATAGCCAGGCCTAGGAACTTACTTTTGTTTTACTGAAAGTTCAGATTCTGATATGTAACATGATCTTATGAGTTTTGGCCTTAAGTAAATACCAAATATTGCAAGAGTTATGTTTACAACTAACCTATAAATAAATACAACCTTTCCTTTATCCTCCTGGCCCAAATTCAGCAGTCCATCTATTCAGCAGATCAGTGAAATATGGTCAAATGCCAGTTGATGCTCCTTTGATGTCCTTCATATAGCAGTTTTTGGCAGTATGTGTGTGTGGCTCCTTAAATACTCTGTGCATACTTCCCTATAGTAATAATTGTAAATACATGTATATTAGATCTGCTTGAGGTCAATTTTGTCTAGTTGCCTCTCTTTGTCATTGGCCAATATTAGTGATTCTGAAACTTTTCTGATGTAACTAGTAGCTAGAGAAAGCTTCCATCTCACCTCCTAGGCTAGGGGCAGACATTCAAAAAGCCTAAACCTGAACTGACTCAATCTTCACAGGTTAGTCTAACCTGGCTAGGTTAAACTGTTTTGTAACCACATGGATATCCCCTCTGGACCAAAAAATTCAGTCACGTGCTTGCAGTGGCTCAGTCTAGAAGCTGGGGGGGAGGGGGCGCTAGAACAGCCCTCCCTTCCCTTCAACAGTGCTGAGTTGAGGGGGTTGTGGCCAGGCCCTGGCAGGGCTAGGGAGGGGTTCCCCCCTCTCCTGAGCAGCCAAGCACAAGTGTTTATCACCCCTAACTCAGTGTTTAGCAACCCATTAAGAAAACACAGCCTCTCTCCATTAGTTCAAGCTGTTCTTAAACAGCTTTTCCAAGGAATGACATTACCAGCTACCTGTTGATTAGTCTTGATATCCATGTCTGCCTTTGTCGTTCCCACAGCACAGACTGTAGCCATCATGTGGTATGCTAGCTAATGCTAAGAGGTGTCTGTGTAAAGCAGAGATTGATCCAAACCAGTTAAGTTTGATACTACATTCAACCAGGTTTATCTCAAACCAGTTTTAGCATTTTCAAACTGGTTTATGTGCACTGAACATCTGTTACAGGTTTAAACCAGTTTCTGATCACTTAAGCCAGTTTATGTGTAATGTTTGTCCCTAGCCTTACCATTAGAGGCTGCACTGCACACTGAAGCTAATTGATAACTCTTGCTATAAAACCCTTACCAATGTCAATCTAACCCAAAGCCTACAGCGAAATGATATTCTTCCTTCATCTTTCTTGGTTCTTTTTCATGCTTTCTACCTCTACAACCTGAAAACATTTTTTTGAACCTTATCTCTAGACATGATTAGTGAGTTAGCTGGAGCTGGAAGCAAATAGTATCTGTGGGCTGTCTAGAAAAGGTAACGTGAGAAGACTGCTGCTAGTGCCCTCTTCACAACACTGAGCACATTATGTTTGTGCCATAGTCATCTATCAGCAGCAGGGAACACAAAACCTAGTCTGATATTCAAGCCTTTCAATAATTCGTGTGCTTTTGAATGAAAGGCCCACATTTCATTTAGAGGATAAGGTTTTGCCTCAAGTACATTCCACATGAAAAATGTACATTTATACACAGTCCTTTTGGAGTGCTGTTAGAGTCTGTTCTGCTCATATAAATGGAAATCCCTGTGTGCCAGCCTAGACCTGGTATGGTCCACTCTTACTTTTTAAAGTAAAGTCACCATTCTTTGTAATGGTGTCCATTTGAAATGGAAAGGCAAGGCTGTGCCCTCTTGTGAGCAAGGGTTTATAGAATTGGCCCCATAATCAGTATTTATAGCATCAGCTGGAATTCAGATTTAAGTCTCTCAACATGGGATATTCGGTATGGTTCAGTTGCATGCTAACATCTATTTAGAAGTCAGATATCAATCCAGGCAGAAAGCACAGAATTTGGTTGGAAATTATGACTGTGATCCAAAGTCCAGTGAATTCAATTGGATGCTCTCTGATGATTTCAGTGTGGGAGCTGGATCAGGCCCAAAAGCATAGCTTTCTTTTTCCCCAAACACCCATTTGAATTTTGGAATGGATTCAGCATTGTTGAGGAGCAGGATGTTCATATTTTAAATGAGACTCTAGAAAATAAATCTACCGAGGGGCAAGATTGCTACATCACGGTGTAGTTTGAGATTGGTTGTATTTTATCTAGTTATATGGTCCATGAAATATTAAATGGAAGGAAGTAAATAAAAGGATATTGGGTTAAGTTTCTCATCTGCCTTTACTAATATGGTATACCTTTGCCAAGTGATCCTGTAAGTCAATACTTGGCATAATTGCTGTAATCTGGCAGTTTCAAATGCAAACAAGGGATAAAGAAAGTAACATAAAACAGTTGCTATAGTGCCAGCGTTCAATCACCATGCATAACAGGGTAAACTAAATCGTCTGTTTAAAGTTTAATTTATCTGGTATAGGCTACCTGTGGGATTATTGTGAAACCAAAAATAAACTGTCTGTAAATCCACCACCTTCGTCATATTTTTATTAGTGTTTCTCTCTTCCTGAAGAGCTCTTTTGTATACAGTAACTCATCATGGTATATTAGAAATTTGTCCTGTTTAAACCAATCATAATTTACAGGATAAATGCACAGCAGACTTCAGACTTAACCCTCCATACCATACTGATCATTCTTTGAATAATAAAAATGTTAGATGAAATAAATGTGCAAAAGGTTCAAAGCATCTTACAGATATTAATGAATTAAACCCAGCTTCTCCTGCGGTATATATTAATAGGTCCATTTTCAAGGAGGAGAAATTGCAGTACAGATGTGTTTAAACCCTCTTTTAAAAATATTTGCTAGTTAAGGATGCCTCAAACTTTCATACCCAATTTGGGATGCCTTCTGTTGGAGATAGTCCAGAAAGTTTGCACCTGGTGGCAGCAGACTTAAACATATATCATGATAACATTTACTTTCTACCCTGTGAATGTCACAGAAGGTGTGAATATGAACCAGTGCAGAATAATATGAAGAAAAGTTGTGTGACCTGCAAGCATGTGTGCATGTTTAATTAATATATATTCTAAACTTACTGAGGTTCACTTTAAAACATTAAGGCTACATCTCATTCTAGTGTGAAGGAGTTTATTCATCACATATAGTGCTTTGGTCCTATTAGATTTATAGCCCAATGCAGGATGCATTTCTTTAAGGAGGGCTTTCATCATGAACAAAGTATCATGACAGCCAAGCAATATTCTCCCTTGGGAAATATCTAATTTAGCTATATCCCAGTTGAGAAGGCAGTTTACAATATGGAATAAAACTTAAAACCTGTAGTTTTTTACCCAAAATATCCCAAGTCTCTTCTTGACCTTCTGCTCAGAAACAGAGAAGAATGGGGAATGTAGAAGTGGATGGCAACTTGAGCAGTAGTTACCACAAAATGATTGAGTTCAGGATCCTGAGGAAAGGAAGGATAGAGAGTAGCATAGTAAGGACCCTGGACTTTAGAAAAGTAGACTTTGACTCATTCAGGGAACTGATGGGCAGGATCCTTTGGAAGGACAGTCTGAAGGGGAAAGGAGTCCAGGTGAGCTTGATGTAGTTTAAAGACCTTAATGAGGGACCAGGAATTAATCATCCTGATGCATAGGAAGACTAGCAAGCATGGTTGAAGACCAGCTTGACTTAGCAAGGAACTCTTCAGTAAATTAAATCACAAAAAGGAAGCTTACAAGAAGTGGAAATGTGGATAAATGACCAAGGAGGAGTATAAAAGTATTGCTTGGGCATGGAGGGATAAAATCAGGAAGACCAAAGCGCAATTGGAGTTGCAGCTAACAAGGGACATGAAAGGTAACAAGAAGGGTCTCTATAAGTATGTCAGCAACAAAAGGAAGATCAGGGAAAGTTTTCCTGAGTAGGGGAAAACAACTTAGTGACAGATGATGTGGAAAAGGCTGAAGTATTCAATGCCTTTATTGGCTCAGTCTTCACAGGCGAGGTCAGCTATTAACTACTGTTCCTCACAGCATGGTTTGGGGAGGATCTGAGCAGCTAGTAGTGGTGAAAGAACAGGTTAGAAACTACTTAGAAAAGCTGGACATGTACAAGCCCATGGGCCTGGATGCAGTATACTGGAGGTGCTTATGGAGTTGGTTGTTGCGATTGCAGAGCTGCTGGCCATTATCTTTGAAAACTCATGGTGATTGGGAGATGTCCCAAACTATTGGAAAATGGCAGTTATATAGCGCCCATCTTTAAGAAAGGGAAGTGTTGACACTGGATTTGGACCCAGCAGCTATACCTTTGTTCCCAGTGGGCACAACCCTCAGACTGACCACAACACCTGCCAGTTGATAATAGGCGAATTTATTGATACAGAGTAAGAACAAAAAAGCAACAATACAAACAATCAAACAATTCTATATCTACCAATTCTCGGGCTGTCATCAGAGTCAAAGTACATCTGTTCAGGATGCTGGCTCCACTTTGAGGTGCTCTGTCTTAGGTGTCAGCAGTCTGGAGGTGGAATGTCATGGCCCACAGCCCCCCTCCAGTGGGGTGCATGACATGGGATGCTGGTGCGTGTCCTCTGTCCATGGCGGCCTCGAGGACTCTTTCCAGGGGATGGGGATGGGGATAGGGGACCCCTCTTAGGGAGGAGGAGGAGGAAGATGACAAAGGGGGACGGGAGGGATGGATAAGACAACGGGAGGGACCCTTTGTTACACTCAAATCTCTGCTTTTGTATTCTACTTTCCCTTGATGACTCCTGATGACTCTTCATCTGTGGCTATTTCTGGTTGGCTGTCTCTTTGTGGTCACATGTCCACGTAGCCTTCTGGGCCTTCTCCTAATTTGGTCTGTTCCCCCAAAACTGGGATTTAGGCCCCCCTGCTCTCTGAGGCCTGGTTGCTGGTGTCACTTATCTTGTGTTATGGGACATGCTTCCTTTGCTTCCCAGGCTATTTCCTAGATTGTGTCCTTGTTGTGTTAGACAACGCATCTGCCTTGAAGGTTGTAATCTCGTGTTATGGCAAGCCCCCTTTCATTCTCAGGCTGGGTCTGTCCATTGGCCTTGTTGTACTAGACAACCCATCTACCTCCAGGGCCATGAGAAGCTGTGTGTGTGTTTCCCAAGCTCTTTAGAAATTCAGTTAACCCCTGCTGCCCATCTTGACCCCTTATAATGCATATACGTATACCTATAAGGCAATTCCCCAAAAACAGATCTTTAAATACTATTTCTAAGCCAACAGGAAGAAGGAGGAATTGGAGAATTACAGCTATTTACCTCAGTCCCTGTAAAAATCATGGAGCAGGTCCTCAAGAAATCCATTTCTAAGTACTTGGAGGAGAAGGTGATGAGGAACAGTCAGCATGGATTCACCAGGGGCAATTCATGCCTGCCCAATCTGATTGTTTTCTATGATATGATTACTGGCTTTGTGGATGTGAGGAGAGTAGTGGATGTGATATACCTTGATTTCAGCAAGTTTTCTGATATGATCTCCTATGACGTTCTTGCAAGCAAGCTAAGGAAGTATGTGTTGGATGAACGGACTATAAGTTATGAGATGTAGCCTTAATATTTTAAAGTGAGCCTCACTAAGTCTAGAATATATTATTTAAACGTGCACACATGCTTGCATGTCATACAACTTTTCTTCATTTTATTCTGCATTGAATCATGTTCACACCTTCTGTGACATTCACAGGGTGGAAAGTAAATGCTGTTGTAATAACTGGCTTTATCATTGGGCTCAAAAAGTAGTAAGCATTGCCTTGATGTCTAGTTGGCAGCTGGTATCAAGTAGAGTGCTCCAGGGGTCAGTGCTGGGTCTGGTTTTGTTCAATGTCTTTATCAATGACCTGGAAGATGGGATGGAGTGTACCCTCAGCAAGTTTGTGGATGACTCCAAACTTGGGGGAGTAGTAGATATGCTGGAGCATAGGGTTAGGATTCAGAGAGACCTAGACACATTGGAGAATTGGGCCAAAAGAAATCTCATGGTGTTCAGTGAAGGCAAGTGCAAAGTCCTTCACTTAGGATGGAACAATCCCATGCATTGGTACAGGCTGAGAACTGACTGGCTAAGCAGCAGCTATTCAGAAAAGGACTCAGGGCTTACAGAGGACAAGAAGTTGAATATGAGCTAATAGTGTGCCCTTGTTGCGAAGAAGGCTAATGGCATACTGGGCTACATTAGTAGGAGTGCTGCCAGCAGAGGGAGGGAAGTGCTTATTCCCCTTTACTTGCTACTGATGAGACAATTCTGGAGTAGTGGGTCCAGTTTTGGGCCTCTCTTGATAGGGAGGTTGTGGACAAATTGGAGAGTCCAGAGGAGGGCAATGAAAATGGTGAGCGGGCTGAGGAACATGACTTAGGAGGAGAGGCTGAGGGAACTGTGCTTATTTAGTCTGGAGAAGAGAAGACTGAGCTGGTATTTCATAACAGCCTTCAGCTACCTGAAGGGTAGTTTCAAAGAGGATGGAGCTAGACTGTTCTTAGTGGTGGCAGATGACAGAACAAGGAGCAATGGTCTCAAGTTGCAGCAAGGGAAGTTAAGATTAGATATTAGGAAAACAATTTTCATTAGGAGGGTAGTAAAACACTGGAACAGGCTACCCAGAGAAGTTGTGGAATCTTGCTCCTTATTGGCTTTTAAGACCCAGCTAGACCAATCCTTGGCTAGGATGAAACAGTTGGGGATAGTCCTGCTTTTAGCATGGGGGTGGACTAAATAACCTCCTAAAGTCCCTTCCAACCCTAATTTTGTATGATTCTATGAATAACCTTGTTACATGCACATTGCAATGGTGGGAGCATTACAAATACAGATGTTCTGTAAAAATGTAAGGAAATGCTCAGAAAGAATGCTAAAGCTGAGACAAACCATTTAGCATTCTTGGCGAATTGCATCCCATACTGACAACTTGAATGCTAATTTTCAAATCACTAAAAATAAAAAATGGCCCAGGGTTTATTACGGAAACTGAATCATGTTTTTTTGTATATACTAGTACTAGATAGAAGCTTCTGTTCATACTCTGTGGACTGAAAAAGGCAGCTTCTCTGGTCTGTTAATGCTAGAATATTATCAGCACAAGAATAACATGAAGCTTCTGGAGAAAGTCCACAGAGAATTCCCTATTTGTAGGAAGACTCTAGTGGAGGCAGCGTATCTGCCTTATTGTTTCCTTCCATCCCCACTACAGAGGGAGGGGACATATTGGGAGAGTTATGGGTGCTGGGAGGGGTGTGAAGCAGAACTCCTGGGCTAGGTACAGACATTCAAAAAGCCTGAGCCTGAATTGATTCAACCTTTGCAGGTTAGTCTAACCTGGCTAGGCTGAACTGGTTTCCAATCATACAGACAATCCCTCTGGACTAAGGAAAACCAGGCACATACGTGCAGTAGCTCAGGCTGGAAGCTGGGGGGTGCTAGAGCAGCCCTCCTTCCCCCTCCACAGAGCTAAACTCAGGGGGGCATGGCCAGGTGGCAGCAGGGTTCTGAGTAGGGAGGGGTGTGAACCCCCACCCTGTCTGCAGTCCTAGGCTTTTCCACACTCGCTACTCAAGGGGTGTGGGTGTTACCAGCCTGCAGTCATGGGCTAGTACTCTGAGGCAAGGTGGGGTGTGCGGTGCATGCATGTCGAGGATACAGAGCTTTTCACTTCCCCTCCCTGCTTCTATATACTGTCTGCTAGGGCTGTGTGAAGCTTTGGTCCCTGATTCAATTCGGCAGAGATTCGACCCAATTCAGTGGCCAAATCTCTGAATCTGAATCGAATCAGAGGACCCTTTAATCTCTCCGAATTGTATCGGAACCCTCCGAATCAATTTGGAAAGATTTGACAATTCGGACATAGAGATAACTTTAAATGTTTTTTCTACATACCTCTAGGTACCAGACAGCTTGTGAGTGCTGTGATGGTGGGGTGGATGGAGCTTCCCACAGAAGCATGGGGGGCTCCCAGCGTGCTCGGCAGAAGACCCGGAAATAGACCAGAAGTACTTCCGGTCACTTCTAGGTCTGCTGGAGAGCGTGCTGGGGTGTCCCCCCACGCCTGCCTAGCTTGGCAACTGGTGCCTCCTGGGTCTGGGGGACACCTGGGGTCCCCCCAAGGCTGATTGCCGAGCTGGGGGGACATGGGGGTGGGGCCCAGCATGCTCCTCGGTGGACCCGGAAATGGACCAGAACTATTTCTGGTCCACTTGCAGGTTTGCCGCTGAGCATGTGGCGCTTCCCCCCCACCCCCCCGCACTCCTGTGGGATGCTTCATGGGCCCCAGCATCACAGCATTCACGAGCCACACCTGCTACCTCGAGGTATGTAGAAAAAACATTTAAAGCTGGGTCTACCTCTGAATCAGCATCAAATCTTTGATTCCACTGAATTGAATCGGGGACTGTAATCCGAATCAACAAATCTAATCACTGTCCCCAATTCAGGCTGAATCCGAATCCAAATTGAATAGGGTCTGTTTCATATACCTCTACTGTCTGCAGCAAACTGACAGGCAAGTAAGTCAGAGGCAGGGGGGAGCTGATAACAGTATTTATCACCCTTATCTCAGTGTTTATTGCCCCATTAAGAAAACAGAGAGACATTGCCAGGTATCTGTTGATTCAGCACAGACTCAGCATGTGGTCTGCTTGCTAGACATCTCTCAGCAAGGCAGAGGGGAGGGGGAAATTTGTACTTAGTGGAGAGTGGTGAGGGGGAGGGAGGGGGAGCAAACAGCTCTTCTCAAACAGCCTTTCCAAGGAAGGACATTAAGCTACCTGTTGATTAGCTTCAAAAAGCCTGTTTGCCTTTGTCTCTCCCACAGCATGGACTGTAGTCAGCATGTGGTCTGCTAGCTAATGCCAAGGTGTCCACATAAAGCAGAGGTGTTGGGGGGAATAATCTCTGCTTAGCAGGGAGAAGCCAGGCAGATGCAGAGGGGAAGGGTTAGCCCTACTCTAGAGCAAAGAGCCCCGCCAAGCCCAATAGCATGCCAGGATGCTGGAGGACTCTGGTTTATTTTAAACCAGCAAGGGGTCTGGGACAGACATTGCATAAACCAGTCGGAGCCAAATCAATTAAGTCTGATACTACATTCAACCATATTTATCTCAAACTGGTTTAAGCCATTTTCAAACTGGTTTATAAGGACTGAACGTCTGTTCTGTTACAGGTTTAAACCAGTTTCTGATCACTTAAACTGGTTTATGTGTAATGTCTGTCCCTAGCCCTGAACAATGTGAGGATGCCTTTTCTTCCACAAATGTTAAAGCTATCCGTTGTAACTCCCACTTGCACCAGGGCCAAACATTATATGAGATAAGGTAGCTTCAGCTAAGTCCTTGACTGTTCCCCATCTCGCTTCACTGTTTTCAAGCTCCAAGTGGGCAGTCTGAAAGTTGACCTCAGATTCTTAATGTTCATTGGTGCTATGGGCAGGATATGGATAAACAATTTCTTATGTAGAAAAACCCACATGGAAACATTATTTGAGCATATGGGAAACATTGATTAATATTTAGCTAATTTTGAGCATGAGAAGAGCTGGTTCATTGCATTTCTAAAGGAGATGTAAACTTCTTGTAGAGTTAGCACCGTTTAAAGGGATTTCTTAGACAAAACATCTGGGACAATGCTTTAAGAGAGCATTGTATGTATCTACACTTGTCCACTGCAGGTTCTTTGTAACTTTGACGAGAGACCTAATGATTAAGCCCTGGCTTCTTATAATGTCTCCATAGTGACTATATTTCTTGGTTTCAGACCACTTGCAACTTACAACAGCCTCACAGACAAACACTTGACTGGATACTTCAGCAATACAAGGATAAGACGGCATCTCCACCGATCAGGGCTGGTAGGTTTCAAGTCTCAACCTTTTTACCCAAAGAATTTCAGTGCTGTCAGTTTTTGCAGTCACAAAAGTGTTAAACATGGCCTGCAGGCCAGATTTGGCTCATGGAGCTATATTAACAGGCTCTGTGGGGCCTGCTCCTGACATCTGGGGTACACAGCTCCCCTGGGGATGGTGCCATTAGTGGGAGGTGTGTTGGCTGTATTAACCTCTGCAGCTCCATGCTGCTGCTCACTCCACTGCTGACTTTGCTTGTCCTACTACCAAACCCACGTTCAGATCCATCCTGTAAGGATTCCTGTGGTCTAGACCTGATTTGAGACCAGGTGAGTTTGACACTCCTACATTAGCTCTTTAGGTCACTGGTTTAAAAAATTTGTCAACTAGCTGAACACATGATATCACACCATGACAGCGTGATGTAATGTCATTACTTTGCATTTTCACCACCTCATTACTAACCCTGCCAATAAGCTATGGGTCCAATGTGATCTAGAATCCTCTAAGTATAGTAATAGTTGAGGGATACAGAGCTATATTACTAAAAATGGGATGATCCTATAGAACAGAGTACAGGGGCCAATCCTGACCTGGTCTGTAACATGCAAAGTGGCCTCAGGAACACCAGTGGGAGTTTAAGGCAGTTAGTATGTTGCAGGAAGTACTTGACATACTTCATAATTGGAGACCAGAGGAGCTGAGGGTGCTCATAGTCTTATATGACTGGGCCATAAAAATGTCACCCATTAATATGGGTATATGGGTTATAAAGCAAAGTTTACTGGTTCCATCTTGCTATGAACTCTCATGTCTACACAGTAGATATTATCTATCTATCTATTGATAGATATCTAGATATGTATATATATTAATTATGGTGTATGTATGCGTAGGCTTATGAATTATTCACTTTTTCCCTATTTAATATTATATTTAATGGTATTAAGTTAAATTAGCAGATTGCAGAGACTTAAAGGGAGGACACTCCAGTGTAAATATAGTGTGAAACATTCAGCCAAAGAAAAAAAAAGTCATATCTCCTAATGAGCCACATGGGGAATTGTCTGATCACTGAGAATTTTAAATGATACTTGCAGCAGTATAAAACTGCTTCTGACTGAGCCTTGAATGGTTCACAAGGAAGTAGTCATTGAAACTGGGGTGTTAAGAAACATAATTGCCTATTATAATACAATAGTCCACGTGGCTTTGTGGTATTGGAGACCCCTAGTTACATTTTATGTGTAAATAGTAGCTAATCTTGGTGTAGGACTAAGCAGCATTTGGGGCAGCATTGTAGTAAGTCATTATATGTGAATGGCACTATATTACCACGTAGTAATACTTCAACCAGTACCTCTGTCACTGTCTCTCAAATTTTGGAGACAATATTTTTTTGGATGCTTATGATAAATCAAGAATGTTTTCACTACTTCTGGCATTAATTTGAAGGTCTCATTGTGAGAATTTGTAAGTCTTTATTATACAAAGTTAGATTATTGATTCATTTTAAAAGGCAGTATCAAAACATCAAAATTACATATAAAATACATTAGCAAACGGCTTATTTCAGTTGTATTTTATATCTCACTAGTAGTTTTAATACCTAAGGGGGGAACTTCATTAAGGTGACTATTATGTGTACATAGAAAAGGATTTTTCCTCTCATTCTGTGCATGGTTTGTTTGGATTCCATCTTCCTTTTTTCTGTATGCTTTCCTTTTATTTGTTCATGGCAGATCTCAAGAAGTGGAAGAATAATATCAGAGAAAGAATATCGTCTCAATGTGATGAGGAAGGATCACCAAAAATATGTTCGGGAGGGCCTAGCTCAGGCCATATTTCGCAGGGTCCTTGACATGGAGGTATGTGTGCATTATCTACTTCATAAGACTTTTTGAATAGTGACCTAGTCATGCCTAGATGCTGTTCTATAGTGTTGGGTTGTTTTTAATGTTATGACCTGGTATTTCCCCTGAGAAGTGTATCCCTTTGTGGGGAGAAAGGCAAGGAGCCACCGTTCTTGTGATTTCAGCAAAAAGAATAGTTTTGGAACACCGCCTAACCCCAGCACTCATCCCTCTCTGTGCCCAATATTTTGGTCATAACAGCTGTTTAGCACTTGACAAATAAAGCTGCAGGCAATGGCAAGAAGAAGGGAGAGAGTTGCCCATCACTCCCGGATAGGGTTGTAAGGAGGCTCTTTATAGGATCAGATAAAATGCAGTCATGTGCCAAATAGTAAAGGCACCTTAGTGTGTTGTTGCATACAAGCTTTAGGCTGAACTGTAAATCTGAACTTCTCTAAATTGGTCTTCCATGTTTCTCTTAACTGTATTGGTCTGCAATATGGCCATTCCAAAATCCTTAGCCCTCGCCATCTGTAGCTCAATTTCCAAGCTCTAAAAAGAAAAAGAATAAAATTAGTGACATCTGCTTAAACTACATTATCTCTACAATTGCACTGAATTCGAGCATAAGCTCAGCACCCTCTTTAAAGATTCTGGGTTTTAAAGTACTCCCAAGCTTCAACTCCAAATTCTGAGTGGTGGCAGAGATGCTGGCATTTAAACAGCTGTCCTCTTTGCTGTAGTTTGTTGTGCTGGCTAGCTTAGATTCCTGACTAAATATTCTATCAGTGACTTTTTAACTGGCATAACACCTAGGATATGCATGTAATCTGATTGGTTGATTCAGCTCTGCTCCATGTAGCTTGTAGTCACAAGCATTAAAATATTTGCGTCAGTCTGGTCCCTGAGACTGAGAGTCATCTTGGCTCACACAAACATCACAACAGTAGAGTAGAAAAACTTGTCTTTTGAAATAAGTAATACATAAATTACACAACTATATCATGCATTTGCATCTTTTATGACATATGTTTCAGACAGGGGGCTCAATAATCCTCTTCTAAAATGTATAGCTGGAAAAAGGGAATAGTTATTCAGCATAGGTTGTGAGAACTAAGCTTGTTTCTTTCCTGAGTGATCTCCTGGCAGAGGTGGAGAAAGCCCCTATCAGGGGAGCTTGGGTACAGCTATGTAGATCAGAGAAATTCCCAGACCTACAGAGTAGCTTATCTGCACCTGCACCAGGTCTCTGCCCCGTCCATCCCCCTCACCACTCCCTGTTAAGCAAGGATCCCTGTCCCCTCTGTTTTACACAGACACACAGCATCAGCTAGCAGACCACATGCTGGCTAAAGTCCATGCTGTGGCAGACGGTACAAAGGCAGAATCAACAGGTACCTAGTCATGTCCCTCTGTTATTTTCTTAATGGGGTGATAAACACTGAGTTAGGGGTGATAAACACTGCATTATCAATTCCCTGGTGGGCTGGTCAGGAGGCGGGAGGGGGGACAGGACCCCTCCCTAATCAGAACATCCTGGGGGCCTGGCCATGCCCCCCTTAGCTCAGCGCTGTAAAGGGAGGGAGGGCTGTCGTAGCACCCCCTGGCTTCTAGTCTGAGCCACTGCAGGCATCTGCCTGCATTTTTTTTCAGTCCTGAGGGGATTTCTGTTGGGTTACAAACTGATTTAGCCTAGCCAGGTTATACTAACCAGCAAAGGGTCTGGGACAGACATTGCATAAAATGGTTTGGCCCAAATCAGTTAAGTCTGATACTGGATTCAACCAGGTTTATCTCAAACCAGTTTCAGCCCATATCAAACTGGTTTATGTGCACTGAGCATCTGTTCTGTTACAGGTTTAAACCAGTTTCTGATCACTTTATGTGTAATGTCTGTCCCTAGCCTTCAGGCTCAGGCTTTTTGAATATCTGTCCCTAGCCACAAGGATAAGCCAGAGACTCAGTCCTGTTGTTTTCATTGACAGTTGGTGTGGTCATTAATGGGATTTATTTTTCTATTGCCCTGATAGCATCATCACCAACTAGAAATAAAAAGAAAACTGGAAAATGTTGTGAGGAAGGAGAGGGTGCAGAGAATCAAGGTAAGGTTGTTTGACCAGAGTGGCCCTGAGCACTCAGCACTGCTGCCTTGTGTCACTTATACCGTGGGGCGACCAGCCTCGTGGTGGTAAAGCCATCTCTAAGGAGTTCTGGAGGCTCAGATGCATAACTTTCCCTTCTTCTAGGTGGAACATTCAAGAAGATCAGGGGAAGATCTTAGGAGAGCTAATCCTCTGCTCTCTCCACACCCACCCACCGCTCCAAGAAATCATTATCGACACCCTCCTTTAGTTGATGGAGAACAATCTGGTCATTCACAATTGGTAAGTCCTGCCAAGTACCCCTGATCCTACCAAATGTATGCTCATAAACACACACCTCCGCAAAATACACACTGACTTCCCTAATTATTCCATACTTGTGGCCCAACTATTGTGTAGTTGTAGAAGAAATTCGTATTTGCTCTTGTGGGAGGTGCCAGGGGCTCCACACTCTTGTGGGAGCAGGGTCAGGCCTTTTGAAAGGAATCTCCTTGTGATGCTGTGCTTAGGACAAGGTAGCGTTGCCTCATAATAAATCTATTTTAAACTTTCTTTCTCACCTGCAACCAAGATTAGACCAGTATTAGTACACTCTGTATTATCAACAAGAGGGTAAATGCAGTAGATCTAGGCAAGTTTGCACATATAAAATAACTAAAACAATTAAGTTATTTTTCTGGGGGAGAGAAGAGAGTGGGGTGATGTGCTAAATGACATGCCACAGGAGATGTCCTTTGGAGTGCTTCTGGCCCAGGCAGGTGGTTTACACTTTTGTTAAGGGGATGGCTAATATTCAGAATCATTATTAGTGCTGAAATTTGGCTTTCCATTTCTGTAGTAATAATTTGCGCCCACAGAATCTGTGTTTTGGACTGGTTGACTCTCAGGGTGGAGTAGATGATACCTGAGGTCCCTTCCAATCCAGTCATTCTACAAGTCCTCAATGACCTTCTCCCTCCTGTGCCTTCCCCTCCCTCATATCCAGACCATGGACCTCTAAATGGCCTTTACTGTCAATACCAAATTAGAGAGTAAGCTTGCAGGGAAGAAAGAAGTTAGGTTTTGATCAATATTTAGCAGTTTTCTAAGCTCTCAGAATTTTGGAAGTGTGTGTTCTAGAGGGCATAAAAAGAAAAGATAAAAGAGAAAGCGTCAGAGAACTGTGCTGACTATTGATTAAAACCTGTGTCCTATGCAGACTCCTTGCCCCAGGACTAAAGTCTGATATAGGGTCATCTGAGGTGGCCCCTATGAGCTCATTATAACCACATATGAACTACATTATGATCTTACATCGGCAAAGCTAGGTAATAGGAAAGAGTCTCAGAAATGGTTTGAGCGCTCCATCTGAGACCCTTGATTTAATAGATTTCATAGACATCAGGGCTGGAAGGGACCTCGGAAGATCATCGAGTCCAGCCCCCCGCCCAAAGGGCAGGAAGTCAGCTGGGGTCATAGGATCCCAGCAAGATAAGCATCCAGTTTGCTCTTGAAGGTGTTCAATGAAGGCGCTTGAACCACCTCCGGTGGCAGGCTGTTCCAGACCTTGGGGGATCGGACAGTAAAGAAGTTCTTCCTTATGTCCAGCCTGAAATGGTCTTGTAGTAGTTTATGACCATTCGACCTAGTCGTCATCCCATGGGGCGCTCTGGTGAACAGACGTTCCCCCAGATACTGGTAGTCACCCCTGATAAACTTATAGGTGGCCATCAGATCACCCCTGAGTCTGCGGTTTTCCAGGCTAAAGAGCCCCAGGGCTCTCAGCCTGTCATCGTAGGGTCTGCTTCCCTGACCTCTGATCATTGAAGGGGCCTGCACTTCAGATCTTCAGGTCTTTTGGAAAATTAGTCTCCTCAGGGTGGGCCCCCAAAATTACCAGTCACTTTGTGAGGCGAGAAGGAGCTGCTCTGCTCTCATGGTTATGTTTTGAGATTCTGCACTCCAAGGTTCATCTTGTTCTTTAGGTATCATTTGCTTTTGCTTTAACTCTGCAAAATCTCCATGTCCAATTGCAAAGTTTGATTAAGGTTTGCAGGTTTGAGGTTTATCTATAATAGTATTGAGCCTCTTATAGGATTACTTATGGAAATTAGCTCCTTTTCTAAATGTTCATTCTTGTTTCACTCATTCAGTCTTTCTCTCCTCGACCAAACACTGCACCAGAAAACATGCAACGCCCAGTTCGGCTGCAACCGCTTCACAGCTATGCCACAGCAGGATCTGTACCAAAGACTCTGAGTTCCAAGCAGAAGGTGTCAATGCTTGAACACAATCATCATTTTACCAATGGGGTTAGCTTTGATTTCTTTATGAAAATTACTCAATTTTAGGAACTCTGTAGAAAGGGTGACTTTAAAATAGCTTAATACTATGAGCCACAGACAAAGTGCTTATTGTACTATCATTTATCAGCTTTTTATTCAGGCTCTCCTTTTTAACCTTCTTTTAGTTTTGCAAAAGGCATTGTCCTATTGGCTTCATGCCCAATCCTTGATCACAGCAATGAGAAAATGCAATGGACACTGCTTTTGTAGTATACTCTTTGCATACAAAATCTTCACTTGGGGAAAGTTTTGAGGGTGCATACCTATTAACAGCAACAGCTGGGAATATTTAAGTGCATCTCAGCAAGGCTTCACCTTTACTCTCCACACCTGTAAAGGAAAAGGCAACCTCTTTATTTCCTGTAATTCCCCCTTTTAAATCAAAGAACCAGAAAGAGGGAGGGGAGCAGGTTAATGAGAGTTGGCATGTGCTGTTATTTAAAGTTATTCCCAGCTGTTATTTAAAAGTGAAATTCAGCTTTTACCTTCCCATCATCTAGAAAAGGGGTCAAGTTCAGATGTTTTAGTCCATGGGTGGGGTGGCTTCTGAATAGGGGCTATAATCATTGCAGAAATCTGTCATGCATGCAGAATTATGAACTACCATGCACTTGTCTTTCTAGCCAGCACTCACATGTAATAGCTAATGGTAACTTAATGCAAATCCCAGTTCCAGAACATGCAAAGATTTGGGCATTTCCTCTGTATGCCTGTCTTCATTTTTGGTGCCTTAGTATCTTCTGTGCTCCTGGCTGAAATTCAGCTTGTAGCAGAAGTAGAGCTCTACTTAGAAACACATTGAGGTAATTTGTGATGAATATTCTTAATCTGGATGAGATGTAGCTCTTTTGGGTTTTGCCTACAAGGAAAGAAAATCACCACTATAAAAATTCCTATTTTTTTTTAACTGTACACACTAATCATATTCAGTTTATTAGATAGTGGGGTTCAACTTTTCAAAAGACCGGAGCTGTGTCTCCATTTGCATTTGCAGGTTTGTATATGAAATTCAGATTCTTTGTTTCATACACAAATGACTGCATGAACAAAACCTTGGACACAAATTATGGAGGGTTTTTTTTTTTTAAATCTGTTTGTTTTCTGAATGGAAAACACAAAACACAGTCAGACCATGTACAGTCCAATACAGTACTGAGTTGTGCTGAGTAAATTCAGTATTTGCATGAACTTGGTTTTAACCTGTTAATATAATTGCAGGGAAATAAAGGTATGATAGGATTGACAAATTCAGTGGATTACTCGAATGGAATATCCCCATATCAACTTCCCATCATTAACAATTATGTGATACCAGTGCCACCCCCACCCCAAAAAGGAGATAAGAATGGAAAGTCTGTGAGACATGGGGCAGCCAGAGGGAGACTATTTCGTCCCACCACTGCACCAAATGGCTTAGAGCAACTTTTAACAAAGGTACTTTTTGTCTTGTTGGTATTTACATTACGTGTCTTAGAGAACATCACTTTCAACTGTGTATATGAAGAGACTGGATATTGTAGTTGAAGTGACTGGACCTGTGTTGACCTGTATTAGTAGAAAGAAAAAAAAGGTATAGTGGTTATATTAGGTATCTGGTTCCACATACACTAAAATATTTAGAGTTTTTAAATCTAGTTAAAAATATTGGTGTTTGAAAACAGGGGCATAGAAATTGTCATATTTAATTGGACTCAAGGTCCATCTAAGCCAGATGCCTGTTTCTGGACAAAGTGAAGGTGCGGTAAAGAACCTGGAGTAGGTAGTTATGGCTAAAAAACCTGATGAAGCTATTCAACTTTTGCTTGAAGAAAAGTTATAGTACACTAAAATGAACTTGGCCCTTCTTAACTATGATTGTCAGAATGGACTATAGTAATGTAGCCTTGCACTTCATGACAAACTTTCTGAAGCAGGTTTACTCATCAGTTGTCAACTTAGAAGAGTAACAGGGGCAGTTCTATGCAGATCTCAACCACCTGTGGACCAACTTGTGCTGTGTTAATGCTGATAAAGAGCAGGGAGGTGAAAGCACTGCTCACAAAACACGATGGTATAGTAGGTACAACATTTTTAGGAGCTACTCAGCATTGAACAGAATATTGCCAAGGGTGTACAACGTAGCTTCACACAACCTGGGCATGCTGATGCCTTTAACACAGTGCTGACTTGGGAAGAAGTAGAAACTGTTGTTGCATTGCTGAGAAATGGTGCAACATCTGGATCAGATGCAATACTCAGAGAAGTTTATAAAATTGGATGCAAGATCCTAGCTGGGCACTTACAACAGTTCTTTTCCTGAATATGGGATGAAAGGAGCATTCCCTCAAAGACCCAGCCATTATTTAAATCTACATGGGCATAGTTGAGAAATAAGACTGTGGTAATTATCAGGTGATCTCTCTCTTGGCCACAGGTAGTAAGACTATTTTGGATCCTCTTCAACGCTTTGCTCTTGCACATGATGGATAGGAAAATCCTGGAGAGAGTTTCACAGTCAGCTAGCTAGAGAATGGTAGGTACATATTAGTTCCCAGGAACAAAACCAACATTTCTATTTGGCTTTCACTAACATCCCCAAAGCTTTGGCCAGATCAGGAGATCTGGATTTTGGGCCAACTATAAAACAGATAAATACGATGTCCAGCACCAGCCAGCCCTGAAAAGAAGCTATGCAAAACTTTTGAATAACCTTAGGTGGAAATGAACTGTCTTTCATTCATGAATTCATCTCTCTTGGAAGTGTCCTGACTAGCTGTGCCTGAATTAATGAGGGTGAGCTCTCATGTCTGTAAAGGTAGTGTGGCCTTTGGCAGACTCACTGGAGAAGTACAGTCTACAGGGCAGTGCTACTACTGACTGCTACATAGATGTGGGATTTGGAAAGTATGAAGAAGTCCCATCCAGCAGCTAGAGACACTGTAGCAGAGATTCCAGTGAATTTGATTTCACCTTAACTGGTATGACAGACTGAGGTTGTTTAGTATGCTGATTGCATAAATATTGAACATTAATTGTAAGTGCTCAGTGGCACTGGCCACATGGGATGGGAGAATGATAAGAAAATACCCCAGAACAGGGGCTGTTAACCTAAGGCCTGTGGGCCAGAGGCAATCCATGAAGAGATGGGTGAGTATGGAGGGATGTGGGGGGATACCAGTCAGTGTGTGGGTAGGTGTGGGTGTAGGGGCTGCTTAGGAGGGGTGGGTCCCCTGCCCCCAACAAAGCAGAGCGCCCCCCCCCCCGCACATGGACTACCCTGCCTGCAGGGTCCCAGCACATTCCCCTGCTGTCTCCAGCCTCTTGCTTGTTCTCCTGCTCGTCTCCAGCCTTGGGAGGCTGGAGACAAGCAGAGGAGCATCTCCAGCTTGTCACTATTCCCCTTCTCATTCTCCTCCTCTGTCTCCAGTTCTCTGGAGGCTGGAGATGAGCAGGAGAATGACCAGGAGGTGGAAACAAGTAGGGGAGCGATCAAGAGCCCAGAGATGATTCAGGGATTCCCCTGGTTGGCTCTAGCCTCCTGCTCTCGGCTGCTGCCCCCACCCCTACATCGCTCCCCTGCCTGGCTTCAGCCTCTTGCACCATCTGCAGCTTACCAGCAGCAGCAGCGGTCAGGGTGGCTCAGGGCCTCATGGCGCAGCCCCTCCGCAAGGTGTGGGGCTGCCAGGGGCAGTGGGGCTTGGCCTTAGCCACCTGGCCCCCATGCTGCAGTTTTCATGTCGTGCAGGTGTGGCTTGGCTCAGCTGGGGGCCGCGCGCTGTCTCGCAGCTCAGGGGTGCTGCAGCTGTCACCTGGGGCTTGGCACCGCTCAGGCCAAGTGGCCAGGAGCTTTGGGACAGCACGTGGTATCCTGCTGAGCCAGGCCACGCCCATGCGATACAGCAGCACGGGTGCCAGGCAGCTGGGGCTGAGCCCTGCTGCCCCCTATGTGCCATGAAGCCCCGAACAGCCCCGACCACTGCTGCTACTGCTGGTGAGTGTGGTGGGGCTGGGGCTGGGTGGGAGAGTGATCAGGGGTGGGGGGAATGAATGGGAGCTGAGATCGGGCGGACCCCTCTCCATGGTCCCCTCCCCACCTCCTCCAGCCCTCCAACCCCCTCACTTACCTGCCACAAAGCCGGATCCAGGTCCCTGCAGCTTGCCCCACTTCCTGCCCTACACAGGCAGGCAGCGTGCTTCAGCACTGGGGCAAGGGCCAGCCATAGAGATGCTCTGGCTGGCTACCAGAGCATCTCTGTGGAGGACCAAGCCTCCGATTGCCTCAGATTGTCTCGCTTTTCCCCACAGGGTATTTTTTGACAGGATCTAATTTTGCCCCCACGTTGCAAATTTGCAGTGTGGGAAACATTTTTTTGTTCCCCCACATGCCTCTTGCAGTGTCTCAAAGGGGTTTGAAGCACTGCAAGAGGCACATGCTCGCTCATCTGGATGCGCCCTTTGAGTGCTGACATACATCAATGAAGCACCAAGGCAAAAGTAGGTATGGTGCATTTTGAACAGTGACAACATCCCTGTAGGCTAGAAAAGCATACAAGGAGACAGGAATTATGACAGCAGCAACCTGGCTTACAGGGCACATGAACATGTGAGCTTTGTGGAAGAGAATTTGTCACACATTAGCCTTCTCAGTCACCTACGCACCCACTGCATCTGATGTGTGTCCTTGATGCCCTAATATTGTCTGTGACTATGAGGGATGTGTAATGAGACAGGAGTGTGAAATTTGCTTCCCACGTAGAATGTTTGCTGGCAGTAACTTATGACTCCATATAATCCATATGAATGAATGTTCAATCTCTCTTTGCATCTTAAGCTCTTGGACTCAGTGAACTCCTCTGGGAATGAGTTCCACATGCTGCATGTTTGTAGGTAGCAGGTGTGCGGGCCGCCTCCCGATCCCATCCATGTCGCCATGTGCGAGCCGGGAGCGATATGCGGACCCGTCTTTGCGCACGCGGGCTGTGGCCAGCAGCCCGGGCACGCGGGGTCAGAGGAGACAGTGCGGCGGCAAGGCACGCACGGGCTAGAATTAGTCACAGAGGCATAGTGGTTGATTCAAAGATTATTTACTTACACCAAAGATGGTCGCGGTGCAGGCAGGAAAACTTGCTTGAGTTACAGTTGCAGATAGAAAAGATAAGAGGCGGACTAGAGTTCCTTCCCGTGAACACTCTTCTAGCCCGTCTGGTTGGAGGCTCTAAACCGCGAGCCCGTCGTGCCAACCGAAGAAAGTACTCGAGACAAAAGAGCTCTGAATAGACTCACACAAAGTTTGCTAGGCTCCGTGGATCCTTTTGCGCACAGGGCGCAGGGAGAGGGATACGTCGAGGATTGCGCTCGGTGACGGGGAGAGGCTAGAGGCTGATCAGACCCCTGTTGCCTGCTTGAAATGCACTGGGTCCGATAGGCTCCGCAGCACTTAGAGATCTTCACAGTGTGAAGTCTCCTCCTCCTGGTGTTCATTGAGTCCTCCAACTTGGGCGGAAACCACTCAAGCCTTTTATATGGCTAGCAAGCCAATCACTAGCCGCCACATCTGAATAAATTAGAACTGTCCAATAATGGGGCTCAAATTAGCATACAAATGGCGGGAACTCTTTGCAACGAGCATCTCTGTGCTGCAACAAAGAAATGCACCCTGCAAGGAAAGCTGGTGGCGGGAATTCTTTTGCACCGGGGTTCTCTTTTGCAGCAGAAAACTCCACCGTGCAAAGAAGCTGCAATTTAGTGGGAACAATTTAGCAGTGCCGAAGCACACAAACAAAAATCACACCCTTTGGGTTGTGACAGCAGGGAGCTAGAAAAGGAGATAGCCTGTCACCTTCACTCCTAGCTGCTAATGTAGGGGTGCAGCCAAGGACACGGGCTGGGGTTCTGTGTTGTCGGGTATCACAAAGGAACCCTCGTACTGCTTTGATTTGTGCTAAGTTCTGTGGGAAGGATACAGAGTTTTCTTAAAGCTACTCCGTGTGCCCCCCTTTCGAGCAGCTTGGAATGTGTCCCAGCGGCAGTTCAAGGATTGTTCTGAAGGCACTAAAAGTGGGGTCAGCCTCCTAGACAGGAGAGGAGCAAGGACAGCAGAACAGGCCCAGTGTTGGTGGACACGTGCTGTGTAGCCTCAGTCCTATGTGCCAGAGTAACAGTGGTAATTCCAGCTGGATCTTTTCTTTGGCAAGTGTAATAAAAGCATAATCTTGCTCTAAATGTTTCTTTTTTCAAGTGTAACAAGATATTGCATTGTTTTCAGTTGAATACAGCAGCCAGGGCTTTTCAACAGCTGAATTAATTTGATATATTCTTTTAATATATTAATATCTAGACAGGCATTGATTCAACAGTGCCTGAAATCATCCCTTGGAAGTGATCCAAATGAAAAACTAGGAAAGGAATTAATTTATTTTTTTTCTGTCTTGTTTTGTTTTTTTTTGCAGTTGTAGCTATATATACTTAAGAAAACCACAGTTCAGCTGATTTTTCTCTTTTGATTATTAATATGAAACTCTTCTTAAAGGTCAATTTACAAGGCCTTTCCAATTAAGAAAGTATCGAGTTCAGAGTGTTGGGATCATCACCCCTTTTACAACTTTGTTCACATTAACTTTGTTTTTAGCTTTCACTGCTTCAGACCAACCAACATCCTGATGCAGTTGGTCCAAGCATCTGACAAAAAGGACACGATCCATTTTCATGGCAGTTTTGCATTAGGTCCAGTGAGGCTCATATCATGCTCAAGGAATCAGAGGACGGAAAAGACCGATTGGATCATCCAGTCCATCTTCTGTTAGCAGAAGATTTGTATTGTAAACTGTCACTTTTCCTCTCTGAACCATTGGCCAAAAAGTTCTTTATAATGAACAGACTAATCAAAATCAAAACCTGCTTGTAGATGGTTCACAACCTGAGAAAGATATAATTAACTGTCTAAATGATTTGCTATGTTAAGTTTGCCCTGCTGCAACTCAAAGTGCTTTTCAAGCAGAATGGAGTACTTCAATTCTAAAAGTCAGCTGACATATAGGAATAAATAAGACCTGGGGCCCTACAATTGGGAGAGAAGCCAATTTAGGTTTTAGATACCAAAATACACAAAGTCAGATTTGGATATTTACTAATTCAAAGAAAATGCAACTCTTCCATGTATGGAACATATGTCTGATGAAGATGCGCAGGCACTAGTTTTTGGGTCTGGTTCACTACCATTTTCATTTCACTTGTGAGTAAGAGTAGCTCTGAGGATTCTTTTTATTGAAGCTAGATTGGTCACTTGGGTTTATGATGCCATCTGGGGATTGCTGGAACACAGCATGCTCAGCTCCCAGCAGCACACACCTGACATGTCCAGTGCCCCAAGGCAGGAGCAGCTTTGCATTGCTATCATGGCAGATAGGGGCCAAAGATTTGATAGGAGTACTGGATCTATTTGAAATTCAGATAGATTAACTTTGGTGAGAGAACAAGTGAATAAGTACTTTAAAAATGTACAAATGCTGTCCCTTTGTTCACCCCTTGTTCAGAGATAGGAACTGACTGCATTTTTTGTTTTCCCTGTTCTAGGATTCAGGAAAATTCCACAAGCCCTCATTACGGAGCAACGCATCTGTTACCATGATTTATTTAGGAAAAAATGTGCACTTATCTCATGATGATACCGATTACAGAGATGAAATCAAAGTCTATCAGCAGCATTGTGGAGGAGAAAACCTTTGTGTTTACAAAGGCAAGCTCCTGGAAAGAGGTAAGGATTCAAAGTTGAAGAGTTCATTTTAATTCTGGCAACATCTTATTTTATAGATAAACTGTTGATGTGATATCAAAATGATTTCAGCTGAGCTCAGTCAAGATATGTGCATCCAGGGACTTATATACCAGCTGCCTCTAAACTAAATCTAGATTTACTGTTTCATGATTGCAAATGAGGCTGCAATTACTTTTGCAAATTACGGAAGGAGGAATTCAGAGGAGTGAGCTAACAAATACTGTGGGTTCAATCCTCTATGGTTAATAAAATATTTGCAGGAGTAAACTGTCCCTGAATACCAAGTTATCTGTTTCTAGGTTGCTGTAATATATCACTGCATGCTCTTTATTATTCCAGAAGGAAAAGTACACACTGGGGGCATGAATCTGATCCCCTGTTATAGTAGTATGACTCCTCTGGCTTCTCTGTAGTTACTCACGTTGGTGAGTGAAAGGGGAATCAGGCCCTGGGAATGTGCCACTCGTGAAACCTGAATGTCATGCAAGGAGACCCCTGGAAGCAGAAGAAGCACAGCTGCTCTGCTGCATGAGAGAGGGGGTAGGATTGTGATGCAGGTAACTTGGGATGGTTCCTTACCTCCTATGCATCACACAGCTGGGTGCAGAGCGTAGGGGAGGAAGGATCATGGCTAGCAGATCTGCAGTTACAGAAGGAAGGGCTTCTACAGATCACAACCTTTAACCCAGCCCAGAGGTCCAAGACAAATTTTCTCATTGTCCCCCAAGACTATATAACTATCCTGCATAAAGCCTTGCTGCAGCCACAGTGCAGTCTCCTCATGGTGCTATATTACTGTGTCTGTGCAGCCCAAAGATTAATGACTGTTGGGGAAGGGGTGGCTTCAGTCTTCATACTGAGGAAAGGAAGTTGAAGCAACAGCTCTGGTTTCATTCACAGTGCTGTACATAACTCATTGTGGTTGCTACTGCTTTTACACTGATTGTGGTTGGGCTTTGTAGGTACTCTACTGTCTACTGGTAGAGAGAACTAGTACTCAACTGCGTGTCACAAGCCTGCTACTGCTAATATCCCTCTCTAACTCTAGTGGCAAGCGCCAGTATTTTTGAGGTGGGAGGCTCTGGGTGCTGTTCCCTACTGCTGCAATGGAGTTTTGAATGGCCTTAATGACAATGTTGTAGCTGGTTGCAGAGGTGTTAGCAAGATCTACAATGTCTAGTTGCAGGATGATTTGCTTGCATAATGAGCTGCAATGCAACTGAGCACCAAAAATCAGGTCTCATGTGGTCTGCAGTTTGGGCACTTTATGTAGACAAGGCAGGTATCTATCAATGGAAACAGGCTGACAACAGTGTTAGCCATTTTCTTTCTTCAATTACAGAGACCTTTCAGTTCACCTCAAAGCGGCATCATGGCTTCCCCTTCAGTCTCACCTTTTTTCTCAATGGGATACAAGTGGACAGGCTGAGCTCCTGCTGTGAATACAAGCATCGGAAAGGTGCGAGACTGGGAGGCAAACAAGGATACTTTGGTTTCGTCAATGTGGACAGAGCATCCCCCTGCTATCGGTATGGAAATACAGAATCTATAAACAGCCACATCTGCTCAGCTCTTAGTCTTAAGGCTTTCTTTACAACCAAGAAGACTAGAAGAATCTTTTTTTTTTTTTTTTTTTTAATGCAATGAAAATTTGGATTTGGGATAACAGTTCTGACTTGAAGGTTGACATGCTATCATTTCCCTGGCTGTAGTATGGAACAATATGGATGCTCCCTATGGCACATAAAACATATATGAGCAGAACAGAGCCCCTCTTTTATTTAGGGCAAAAGTCAGTTCCTTGATTAGTACCTGCAGTTTATGCTGAGAAGCTTAAATTAGAATAAAATCATCCTTCTGACTGATTTTTCCAGGCAGTGTCAGGTGGGAGAACTGCTGCCGCCATGTATAATTTTTAATCTATTTATTCTTTCCATAAAATATTTAAGAAAATAACAGCAGACAGTTGGTTAGGGAGAGAACCCCCACTGAGTCGCACTAACTTTTGAGATAAGCACCGGATTCTGAGGAGAAATTCTGCCATAACACATTTTCCCACTTGAAACTAACATTTACATGATTTATGCAAATGCTGTTGTGATAAGGAGTTTTGTGGAGTGGAAAGCATCTGAATTAAGAATGCTGTTTCAGAAGATACCCTGACTAGTCCAAATATCTGTTTTTCTGTGTTGTACGTGTGTGCATAGATAGCCAGAACTGATCCTGATCTGAAATTATTCAGATTATTTCATATTGGGAGGGAAAAATGCTCCTCTGTACTTAATAAAATCTCTCTCTCTCTCTCACCCCCCCTCCACTCCATCTCACTCTTTGACCTAAAGTTTCCTTTTCAGTAAGGTTTCTTCCCTAGGTTCCTTTCATACTCTCTGCAAGTCACACCCTGTAAAGTCATGGACAGAGTTTGGCATGGACAAAGTTAGGAGTACATGTAATTCTGGGTATGATTTTACATCTACAAATTAAGAGCTTGATCCAAAGTATGGGGACTTTTCCCTTGATTTCCATGGGGGTTTGGATCATGTCTAGGGATGCTTAAGTCCTGATTCCACAAAGTATTTAGAACTGAAATACCATATTTATTTCACTATAAGATGACTTCCCAATAATATGATTCTATATATGGTAAATTTATACATTTGTTATAATTTTCCAGATATAGACTAATTATTCAAGGTTTGCCTTGAATTTGCCCTCCACCCCCCCGCCCGCCCCCCTTCCCACTGCTACAGCAGGGAAAATAAATCTAGGAGGAGGGTCAGGTGGCCTCCTTGCCCTCTGTCCCTGCCCCCACCCCCTAACTTCTTAGCTCTGCACCTGCTTCCCCCTCACCCTTACTGTGAAAACCTGCTCTCCCTGAACACATGAGAGTGAGAGGCAAATCTGAAAATCCTGACTGAAATAGACATGCCTGTAGCAAGTTGCAATAAGTTGTAAACTGCTGCAAATTTCAGCACAGGTACTCCATAAAGATACTTTTAAGCAGCACTTTTGTACCTACTTATCTCTAATACAAACTATGTATGATACTAATCCAAAGCCAAAAGGCTCAGGATTTCAAGTATAGTTCAGTGTTTCTCAACCCATGGTTCACAACCCACAAGTGGATTACAAGAATATATGAAGGGGTCATGAACAAACTTTAAAAATGGATTCTCCTTTAAAGGAGAAAAACGTGGGAAACTGTGGTTTTTCCCATGCAGCCTGGCAGAGTTCTAGCCTGCAAGGGGCTGCTTGGGGTCCTCCATGCCTCACACCCTCCCCCTGCCCCACACAATGGGGGACCGGGGCCTGGGGATGTGGGGGGCGAGGAGGCAGCAGAGTGACAGGCACTGGCAGGGCTGGGGGGCTGTTTTCTGCTTAAGCAATTTACTGGGTCAGGACTGGCTATCAATGTTACAAATGGGTCCTGATACAGAAAGGTTTGAAAACCACTGATATAGTTCATTGGGTTGGGCTCCAGCAGACTCAACAACATTTCAAGCCATAGTACCCCAACAGCTCAGCACTGCTTGGTATGTGTATATACTTCAGACTACCTCCTCCCCCCACCCCAAATCATCCTTGTGCTAATTAACCCCCCACTCATGACTGGAACTGGGTGTTCTTGTTATGAGTCCAAATGTTTATATGCAGATTATTAGGCACAAGGCAGCCTGATCTGGCTTTACCTCATGGAGTGTGGGATCACACTAATCATGTGTAACAGGCCAAGGGAGGGGGTGGCAGAGGGATTCTAGGTGAACTATATGGGATCATGTTTGGTTATGTTTGCCAGACATTTAAGGCTTGTGAAGAAACAGGAAATATTGGAAATGATAAAGAACAGTGCAGCTCAGCTATAGGAGTGAAGATGAAGTTGAAAAGCATTCAGTGCAGTGGCTCATCATGACTGGAAAAAGAGGTCAGCACTAAGGGCGATTGAGCCCAATGGGAACTACCATATACCTTATTCAGATAGGCTGCACTGACCTATGCTTGTGGTAGGTTCTCATCAGGATGTTTGCCTATTATGGGCCATGTGTTTTATAGGCATGTTGAGTCATGCAGTTAATCAGCTTCACAGTTGGTTTTCATTACTGAGTGCAAGCTGCTGTTGGCAGTAATTTAATGATAGACAATATATTTAATGAACTTTCCTTGTATGCAAATGTAAGATGAGGAGCTTTCCCCTCCCCACTGCTCCATGACGACTGGGAGAAAAACCTCATATTATATTTGAGTAAATACTGTATGTCCAATCCTGTCTGTTGCAAGACTGGAGCCTTAAATATCTACCTACCTGGAACATTTTAACTTCAGTACTTCAGCAACATAAGACATTCTGGGCACAAATGAAGTAACAGGCGAGAAACCACCCTTGCCTCCCTTCACTTGACCTCACAATTATTCATGCTTATTTTTTTTTTTAATGCTTGAAAAGTTGGATGTCAGTTTCTGAAATTCCAGGTTCTGAACATCAATTTCTTGACATTTCCAGGACATCTTATGTCACGTTAGGAGATGTAGGGGCAGGGACAGCTTTATGTTAGAATTGAAGTTTGGTAGGGAGAATGAGAGAGATGCTTAAGAAACTGAAGGGGGATAATGTACATCACACCAGGTTGGAATGCAGGAGAAGGATATGAAAGTCTTGGGTTCACTTTCTTCCTCTGCAGGGGATTAGAGCCTCTGTCCTAACTGCCTGGCTTTCTGGGATGGCTCAAGGTGGCTTTCATTATTTCCTGCAGAGACTATTTCATTTCATAACTGAAAATTTACTAGAGGAGATGCTGGAACCCAGGAGTCCCATTTGAATGTCTTACTTATCAAGCAAGAGAATTACTCAGTTTTACAAACTAGGACACCAGAAACAAGAGGGATTGAGGGAGGCTCACTTCAGAATGCTCTATAGTGTCATCGGTGGGGAATTCTCCAGAAAGGTATGAGATCCAGGTTCACATCTCTGCCTTAAAGCAGGTAAATAGCATATTTAAACCTGTATCCTGTGTCTCAGGTGAGTGTCTAAACCACCAAGCTATAAGGAGATCTGAGATGGGTCTCCCTCATTTCCCCTGTTGATACAGTTTCACTTTGTATAAAGTATTTAACACAGTCTAGTGAGACAGCAATGGAGAGAGGCTTTCTAATCTGGTGGTTATAAAGTCCTTCACACAGTCTGGTAAGACAGCAATGGAGAGAGAATCTTTAATTTGGTGGTTATCCCTCCCACATTGTGGGAGACTGCCTCCACTTACTGTGCAAACAGGGACAGCTTTGGTATCAAATAGTTATCCCACTACACCAGGTCTGTGGGGAGCTCCATGGACTGCGGCCCTGTGTGCTAGATCAGGAATGAGGGGTGCTGTGGGACCTGATCTCAGCCCATGGAGGTGCTGAGCACACAGGGCCATGTTGATGTGGTGCGTGGCCCCAGTGCTAGATGGAGGCAGCTGAGGCTGCCCAGAGCCTGATCTGGGTATGTGGGGGTCTAATCTGGTCCTCAGACTGGCCCCTCCCTGTTCCACTCATCTGGCCTCATTGAACAGCATTGCACTACACACTATAAAAGGTTTTGTTATGAGTTGAACAAAGCAAAAGTTGGGGAAAATGTGAGAAAAATTGAAAAAAAAACACTAAATTCAGTTTGATCTGAACCAAGAGACCGTATTTACTCAAATCCAAGATGAGGTCCTCCCTTTTTCACATGGCGGGGGGGGGGAAGCCCCTCATCTTGGTTTCAAGTATGAGGTGGGAGAGGGGTAGAAGCTGCTGTGGCTCAGGCTTTGATTCTGGCCCCAGCCGCAACCTGAAGCTGGGGTCAGAGTTGCCACACCCCTGCTGTTTTTACCAGGCCAGGCTTGGGCCAGAACAAGCATGTGCTCCATGCACCAGGCTGGAACAGGGCCAGAACCTGTTGAAGCTGGAGCAAGTGGAAGTGGAAGGGAAATAGGGCAGGTGGTGGCTGCAGGGGCAGGAATAGTGGGATGAGGTCGCAGGGGAAGCAGGAGGGTGGGGGGCAGGTGGCAGGAGGCAAGGGGTGGGAGGACAAAAGCAGGGGTCAAACTGCTTGACCCCCCACCATTGCTTATCCCATTGTCTCCCCACAGCCTGCCTCTTCAACTGCCTGCCCCCTACCACCTGCCACTCTACTACCTCCCCACTGCCTGTCTCCCTAGTGCCTCCCCCCTCACCAACCCCTTCTTTCTCCACTGCAGCGTTGGTAGGATGAATTTAAGATGACCCCCAAATAGTCAGATTCTGTACATGGAAAATTGTAACTGGTTGATATATTTTCCTTTATAGAATCTGATTATTGGAGAGCCATCCTAAACTCAGGTTTTATTCTTGGATTCAGTTAAATACAGTATTTTTCTCAGTTTAATTTTTCAGTTTGGGAGCTGAACTGAAAAATCAGTTTTTTTTCATGAGCCACACACCATATTACAGCCTGGCCATGATTTACTCCATATATGTTTCATCCCAGGATTCAAAAATGCATTATGGAGGTGGGTAAATCTTAAGGTCACAATTTTATGGATGCACAGATGCATGCATTTGTTTCACTTTAAAATAAGCACATCGTGTGTCTGTAGATGTGTGGAGAGGCTATTCTGATGTGGTGTAATTACAGAGCATTGGAGCAGACTTGATTTAATCGAATCTGGTAGAGTGTGCTTATTAATGCGCTCCAGCAGCCTCCGTGTCTTGTGTATCAGCATCCCTGTGATGCTGGCAGGGGCACTGTAATTAAAGCTTGTTCAGTGAGCTGTAGTTAAAGTGCCTCTGCTGCCATTTTGAAGTGTGGAGATGCTGATACACAAGACACTGCAGGTGTTTTAATTTGCCCAGAGAAAGTGTAAAAATGCCATTATGCTTAGTATCTAGAAAATGTATATTTTCAACATTTCCATGTTGGTTTTTTTAGCTGTATTATTGAAATGGGTCTGGACAAAAAGCCCTCTCCTCCCAAGAAAGAAATGAAAGAAGACACTAAAGAAAGGCTTGAGGAATCAATGAAAGTCATAGAGCCCAATGAACCCAGTGAAAGCAGTACTGAACAGGAGGCAAACAAAGAATCAGCACTGGTTATTTCATCTGCCCAAGAAAAGGAGCCTTCAGAGGATAAGATGGAAATTGAAGAGGAGGAAAGAAAAGAAGAAACAAGAAGGGGAATAAATGATGAGAATGATCAGGAAAACTCCAGCAATGATGGTACAGTACAGGGCTGGGTGTGGAGAGGTATAGGCACTATTCCTCATGCAGCCTTTGGCTTGCTGTTTGACCTCTAATAAATCACCTCACTCCATCTTTTTCTTTCCTTCAGGTCTCTGAGGCAAGGGCAGCCTCAATCTTTGTGTAAGTGCACTGCCTAGCACAATGGGGCCATAATTTCTCTGTACTTTTGTACTATATAGTACAAATAGCAGAGTATTTAGTCTATCATAGTCAAAATTAACATCTTTGTCCATAGCGGTGCTTTGCAACCAATGTAGTTGCACTGATACAGCTCCCAGTTGTGGATGCTATTTATACTGACTCTGTGTGAATTGCACCAGTAGAGCTTACAGGGGATGGGTGTGGGGGTGGGGTGTGTCTGAGACAGAAATAGATGGAGAAGTCAAGAAGCAGTTCAGGTGGTAACACCTGGTGTTGAGGTTGCCCAACACTTTCTGTTTTATGATCCTGCTTTCATGATTCAAGAGAAGATGTTTTTCTAGGTACCAGAAGGTAAATAGGACCTGAGTGGGGAAAATGGTGACAGGAGTCAGGGAAGAGGCAAAAGCAAAGAGTTCAAAGGGGTATATAGAAAGAAGCAGAGAGGAAGGATGGAATGAATCTGGGACTTTATGTATAGACACAGAGGAAGGGGAAGAGTAGGACAGGAACCAAGGGAAATGGTGGTTGTAGGTAGGAATAAAGGGCAGAGATTGCATAGGAGTAGAGGGAGATGGGGCAGGATGTGGAAGGAGTGGATGCATAAGGGCCATGGCAGACATGACACTTAGGATGTGATTAACTTGTTAACTGCATGATTTAATAGTAACCCTGCCACATTTTCTAAGCACTTGAGGAGAAGCAAGTGATTAAGAACTGTCAGCATGGATTCACCATGGGCAAGTCATGCCTGACCAACCTGAAACAGCAGATGATGCCTTCCATGATGAGATGACTGGCTCTGTGGATATGGGGAGACCAGTGGATGTGGTGTAGCTTGATTTTAGCAAGGCTTTTGATACAGTCTCCCACAATATTCTTGCAGGCAAGTTAAGGAAGTACGGGCAGGATGAATGGACTCTAGAATGGATAGAAAACTGGCTGGAGCATGAGGCTCAGAGGGTAGCACTCAATATCTTGAGGTCTAGTTGGCAACTGGTATCAAGTGGAGAACCCCAGGGGTCAGTCCTGGGGCCAGTTTTGTTCAGTATCTTCATTGATTACCTGGAAGATAGCATAGAGTGCACCCTCAGTAAGTTTGCAGATGACACCAAGATGTGGGGAGTAGTAGGTATGCTGGAGGCTAGGGCTAGGATTCAGAATGACCTAGAGAAATTAGAGGATTAGACCAAAAGAAATCTCATGAGGTTCAACAAGGACAAGTGCAAAGTCCTGCACTTAGGATGGAACATGCACTGGTACAGGCTGGGGGCTGACTGGCTGGCAGCAGCTCTGCAGAGAAGGACTTGGGGGTTACAGTGGACAATAAGCTGAATATGAGCCAGAAGTGTGCCCTTGTTGCCAAGAAGGCTAGCGGCATACTAGGCTGTATTGGTAGGAGTGTTGCCAGCAGGTCAAGGGAAGTGATTATTCCCCTCTATTCAGCCCTGGTGAGGCCACATCTGGAGTACTGTCCAGTTTTGTCCCCCCACCCTCCACTACAGAAAGGATGTTGACAAAATGGAAAGAGTCCAGTGAAGGGCAACAAAAATGGTGAGGGGGCTGGGGCACATGACTTATGAGGAGAGGCTAAAGGAACTGGGCTTTTTTAGTCTAGAGAAGAGAAGACTCAGAGGGGATTTAATAGCAGCCCTCAACTACCTGAAGGAAGGTTCAAAAGTGGATGGAACTGGACTGTTGTCAGTGGTGGCAGATGACAGAACAAGGAGCAACGTTCTCAAGTTGCAGCAAGGCAAGTTTAGGCTAGATATTAGGAAGAATTTTCACACTAGGAGGGTAGTAAAACACTGGAACAGGTTACCCTGAGAGGTTGTGGATCTCCATCCTTGGAGGTTTTTAAGACCCGGCTAGACAAAACCTTGGCTGAGATGGTCCTGCTTTGAGCAGGGGGTTGGATGTCCCTTCCACCCCTAATTTTCTATGGTTCTATGTTAAGGGAATTAATGATGTATTGAAACAAGAAACCAGCCACAAAAATGGCCCAAAAATATGTAGAACATTTTGGTATCTGGTTTCCATCTTGCCTTAAATTTGAATGTGTGGCAGGGTAGCTTAGGGTAGCACATGCGGCACAACAGGAGACACAATAGTTGGGATTAGAGGTCAGATGCCCTCATGTCATTATTTTAATGCTAGTGGCCTAAGTTGGTGAGGTGGAGGCCATCAGCCTGGGTGGGATAGACAGGAGCATTGGGTAGTATATATTGGATCTGGGGTGATGTTGTAGCCATGTTGGTCCAGGGATTAAGTAAGAGGCAAGGATTTCTTAAGATGATATCTTTTACTGGAGCAATTGCATAGTTGGGGTAGAGGTAGCAAGCTTTTGAATGCAAGATAATCTTCTTTAAGTCTGAGCTGGCATTTACTCCTCATACCTCAAGAAGAATGTCTTGCATTCAAAAGCATGTCTAACTCTATCTCAACTATGCAGTTGTTCCAGTAAAAGATATCACCCCAAGAAACCCTTGCCTCTTGCATATTAGATCTGGATTAATTATTTTTGTCAAAACCTTTTTCAGCAAAAAAACCCAAAACAAAACAAAATATATATAAATATAAAATTTGCTGTCACTAAATTAGGATTATATATAAAAGGTTTTGCAAACACACATCAATTTCATGTTGGAAAACAAAAAAATAGAAAAAGAATCCCTCTATATTCTAATTGTTCATTTCTGCTGTTTCATAACTGAAATATTTCAAGTTTTCCATTTGGGATAACTTTTTATTTCAAAACTGAATTATTTATAAAAATTTTGAAAATGTTTAAGCAATTGAAAATCCAAATAAAAAACAAACAACTTTCAACCAAAGCTGAAACAAATTGAAACAAACTTTTACATTAGTTGAATATTTCCAAAATGTTTTTTTGGCATTTCAGAATGTCCAACAAACCTAAAGATCTGTTTACCCTGCCTCCCCCAAGATGTAATGGTCAATAAGACAAGTAGCCCTCTTACTTAAATTTGACTAGGCACTTATTTGCATATCTAAGCAACTAAATACTTTTATAGGTAAGGCTGTAGGTGTCTCTGGTTGGGTACCCATGATTAGCAGGTACATTAGACCTTACTTCCTCTGTCCCTCAGTTCTCTAGCTGTAAAAGGAATACTAATGTATGGAGGAGTTATGAAGATAAATCCATTAACATTTGTGAAGTACATCATATATTATAGTGAGAACACTACATGAGCAGTAAGCAAGGCTTAGGACCACACTTTAACTGGGTAGGAGGCATAGGCAGAGGGAAAAATTATTTTTTTGGCGGGGGGCTAAACATGCATGCATGTGTGCCCCCCCCCCAGCAGGTAAGTCTTTGGGGGAAGGGTGGGAGGAGTGGAAAGGGCCGTGGGGGGTGCAGATTGAGGCCCCAGCAGTGAGGGAGGGAGTGGGGCACAGGCAGGAGCAAGGGCTGGGGGGAATGGAGCCCCGGGCAGGCCGGGTGGTGGGACAGTTGGAGCCTGAGTGGCTCATGCAAGGGGGCAGGGAGGCTCCTGCCACTGCACACACCCAGGAGAGGCCTGGAGGTCATATGCTCCTGAATCTGTGTGTGGGACAGAGACAGCTGCTGCTGCTTGCTTTGCTTTGCTTTGCTCCCTGAGGCAGGTGCCCCGAGATCCATGCGAGGCCACATCGTCCCACTGTTGGGTGAGCAAGGGACATGGCATAGCCAATGGCAGCAGGCATGTGGTGTCACATGGATCTCAGGGCAGCTGCCGCAGGGAGCAAAACTCAGTTCACAGCAGCCGCCGCCTCCGTCCCATGCACAGATCCAGGGGCATATGCTCCCCAGGCCTCTCTTGGGGTGTGCACAGCAGCGGGAGCCCCCGCCATGCCCCTGGACAAGCTGTCTGGGCTCTGATTGTCTCACCACCTGGCCCGACCAGGGCCCCACTCGCCCCAGCCCTTGCTCCTGCCTGTGCCCCACTCCCTCCCTTACTGAGGGGGCCGCGATCTGCCCCCCACTCCCAACCGGCCCCTTTCCCTTCACCAAAAAGATTGATACTTGCCTGCCATGCTGGGCAGCCTGTGATCCACACACCGGGCTGAGATCCTGGCTGCGTGTGCACCCCTCCCCACTTCTGCTGCAGTCACCCGGAGCCTGCTGCCAGGCTGCCTTGCAGCCCTACCCACTGTCCTATGTTTGCAGGGGCTGAGCCCTGTACCCCAGCCTTCTGCCGCCTGTGGTAGAAGGAGAAAATAAAACTGAATACACTGAATGAGGCCTAAAATGAATTCAGGCATTCACTGAATGGGTTGGGGGATGTGTTTAAAAAATGATCATAGAGTCATAGAGAAGTAGGGCTGAAAGGGACCTCTAGAAGTCATTTAGTCCAACCCATGCAAATCCATAATCTAAACATTTCATAAAACTACTGTCAACCTTGACTCAACACAACAACATCGTCTACCACATGTAAAGCAGGAGGACCAAAGAAACCAATGTCCTACTTCTTTAAAGGTTGTCAATATATGCTCAAGAGATTGCAAGTAGAGGGCCATGCCCCCCACTACAGTGGACGGCAAAACTCCCACAGTCCATACCAATCTGACCATGGGACAAAATTCCTTCCTGACCTCAAATATGGTAATCCAATGATGGGTGATTATGCAGCTGAATACTAGTATGCAAGTTCAGGTGATATGGACAAGCTTAATTTCAACATTTTTTAGCTTGTAAGTACTTGACTTTGCACTTGTAATCTTTTCTTTGTATTTTTTAAATGCAGTGTAATTGGTAGTGAGGAAGAAATGCATATGAAAGAAAGACATTATAGGCTTGGATCCACAAAGTATATTATTTTTATACTTAAAATACTTATACTTTATACTTATACTTTATATTTAAGTCGAGAGGCAAAGCGCTGCTCAACCTGGTACTGGCTACTGGGGATGACCTAGTCGGTAGCCTAGTGATTGATGGGAAGCTGGGTGACAGCGACCACGAGCTCATCACCTTCACCATCCGCTGAAAAGCTGGCATGTCAGTCAGCAACACAGAAGTCCTTGACTTCAGGAAAGCTGACTTTGACAAGCTCATGAGGCTCGTCAGTGAGACCCTAAGGGACCATGACCATGGAGAAAGGGGAGTTCAAGAAGAGCG
>NW_005842005.1:1258045-1258315 GCF_000455745.1 Alligator sinensis
GAACCAGATGGCAGATGGGGCAACTGACGCCCAGGAAAAAGCCAACCTATTAAATAGGTACTTTGCGTCGGTCTTTCATCAGTCCCATGGGACGCCCATGCCCGCTACGGGACAGGGAAGTCCGGGTGAGGGTGATCCCCTGCCCTCCATTAATGCTGACTTCATGAAGGAACATCTTGAGAAGCTGGATACCTTCAAGTCAGCAGGCCCTGACAATCTTCACCCCAGGGTACTCAAGGAGCTGGCGAGCATCATAGCCCAGCCTCTAGC
>NW_005842005.1:1258907-1287513 GCF_000455745.1 Alligator sinensis
TATGGCACTCCATGGCACCCTTGAAAGAATCTCAAGGCACCCCAAGGTACTATGGCACCCTGACTGAAAATCACTGCTTTACAGATGACTTGGGGGTCATCATTGACCACAAGATGAACATGAGCCTGCAATGCGATGCTGCAGCTAGTAAAGCGACCAAAACGCTGGCTTGCATCCATAGATGCTTCTCAAGCAAATCCCGGGACATCATTCTCCCCTTGTACTCGGCCTTGGTGAGGCCGCAGCTGGAGTACTGCGTCCAGTTTTGGGCTCCACAATTCAAAAAGGATGTGGAGAAGCTTGAGAGAGTGCAGAGAAGAGCCACGCACATGATCAGAGGTCAGGGAAGCAGACCCTACGATGACAGGCTGAGAGCCCTGGGGCTCTTTAGCCTGAAAAAGCGCAGGCTCAGGGGTGATCTGATGGCCACCTATAAGTTTATCAGGGGTGACCACCAGTATCTGGGGGAACGTTTGTTCACCAGAGCGCCCCAAGGGATGATGACTAGGTCGAATGGTCATAAACTACTACAAGACCGTTTCAGGCTGGACATAAGGAAGAATTTCTTTACTGTCCGAGCCCCCAAGGTCTGGAACAGCCTGCCACCGGAGGTGGTTCAAGCGCCTTCATTGAACACCTTCAAGAGCAAACTGGATGCTCATCTTGCTGGGATCCTATGACCCCAGCTGACTTCCTGCCCTTTGGGCAGGGGGCTGGACTCGATGATCTTCCGAGGTCCCTTCCAGCCCTAATGTCTATGAAATCTATTAAATTTATTTTACTTGTATTTATTTCTGTTTTTCATTTTGCAAGGTCATTTTTGTTCTGTTAAAATATCTCCTCTCTAAAATTTTCTAAAGTCAAATATAGAAAATTAAGTCTTAAGTATAATATATCCTCATCAGTTATTCTTGCTTGTGGAAGAACATTTAAAGTTATCTGAATAGAGTCAGATAAACCTGTCTACCTCATGGTCAGTGTCCTTTCATGTATTCCTCTTGTGTTGTGTAACCTAAGACAAATGTCTACTCTATCTACTTGTTTGTCATATGCCATCTATCCATTTATGAAGAAATTGTTAGCATCTCCTGTTTTGTTCATTCACTTTTAATTTAATAAAGTCATCATTTTCATAACAGACCATGTTCTTTCTTCATAAATATATTTTTTTCTCCCTGCTTTCTATTCCTATTTTCCCTTTTCTGATTTTTCTGCTCTATTGCGTAGCTTTCTCATTACTCATCATGTATGCAGTTTTGTGATTAATAAAGCTTTCTCCCCTCTGGGAGGTGGACACCTCTCTGACAATTACCTGAGAAGGCCTTGCTGCCACGCATGCTGCTGGAATCTCAATTGATTTGAATATAGAAAATAAGTCTGCTTATTTCCTTAATTCTCATTGTATGGATAATTGTTTGTTTGCCTAATTGGTTCTGCATCAGATACTCTTCACTTCTCTCTTGGGCAGTTTGTCACTTCAACATTTTAAAAACATTGGTGGAAAGAAACAGAGGTGAACAATTAAATTTGAAAGGTGAGAAATTATGGCTTGGAGGGACAGCTGGAGTGTGTCATCTGTGACAGTTCTCTTTCATGATATGGTTTTGTTGCTTCTCTGGTGGATGTGCAGCAAATTAGTTGCTGGAATGTAAAGACTGTATTATAGAAAGGTTCTGCATATACTCTGGTTTTCAGGAAAAAAGGTAGGCCATTTCTGGGTGGAGTGGGAAGTATTCTGTAATGCACACATACATTTAAATTCTGAACTACATATATGTACAAAACCCTGCTATCAAATCTTACTAATCACCCTTAGCTTTCAGCTTCCCAGTAAAAGATGAAATCTGGGATATTTGGTTTGCACTGAAATCTAAATGGGATTTTTTCCATAAGCTTCAGTTCTGCTAGGATTTCACCTTGGAACCAGATTAACATACTTGAAGGAACTGTATGGTAATCAGAGCATTCCTCTGCAGTGCGTTTTAGCTGGATTTAATTAATTAATTATTTTTGTAAGGCACATTTTTGCTAATTAGCCATGTCAATCCACATTTATCTTACTTTCCACATACAACATTTTATCTTTCTGCTGCTTGATGCACTGCTTAGATTTATTTTCCTTGCAATAAGATTCCTGTATTGGGAGTCTTTTCCTTTTATATGCTATTCTTACCTTTCTGTCTTCGTCTTTCTCCAAACTTACAGCTTTGTTGATTTTATTTTTTACATATGAAAGACTCATTTTGGAACAGTTAGTAGCTTTATACAGTTTCTTTGCACACGCGCGTGCGTGTGTGTGTGTGTGTGTGTGTGTGAAATTATCCATAATGTATTGCGGAGGTATAATTTCTCACACACACACACACACACACGCACCCTCCCCGCTTACAATCCCTGTTTGTGGTCTCAGTCATTTATTGTTGTAAAAAAAAAAAAAAAAGAGAACAGGTAAAGGAAAAAAGAGGGTTAATGGAGTTAACTTCTCCCTGGTTAATAAGAACTTTAAATAGTTACAAATTCCATTTTCTGTCTCATGGTAGAGTTCTTTTATTTCAGAGTATGATGAAGATTTTGAAGCAGATGAAGAGAAATCAGATGAAGAAGTTAATGAAGAAGGACAGGCTGATGATCAAATGAATGGAATGTCAAAGTCACCCACAGAAGATGAAAAAGATAATTTAAACCATGAAAAGGAGAGTAAAAGCTCATTGGAGAAGGCCTCTGACAGTGAGAAAGATGAAAGTGATGGATACTCCGACAGTGATTCAAAGGAGGGTAAACAAGGTTAGTTGTCATTTATTAATGTGGCTCTGATTAGTTGACCTAATCCATGTTTTACATTTTGCACATGCCCTGTAATGTCCATCTAGCCTGCATTGACACCAGGGTACACATTAAGTTCTGTCATTGATGTGACATGTATATCCAGCACAAAGTACCCACAGCCTGCTGAGCTGCTGCACAACCTGTTAGAGAGCCACGGCTCCTGTTTTGGCAGCACACTTACCCTACTGTCTTGAAGAAACCCACTGGTAACAATTTGTAGAGCAAACCAAGAGTTAAAGGCACGTGTCAGATTCTTCCCTTTTTACCTGCATTAGTCCTGTTTTTTGAGACCTTTCATCCCTCTTCACGGGATACATTAAATTAGGAGAAATTACTCCAGCTCTGAAGTTGCATGTATGGGTGAAGAGAAAGGAGAAAAGGGCATGTTATTAACAATGCTACAGCATTATAAAATACTTTATACTGACAGGGTGCCATTCATCTGAGGATCTTCCATATTAATTATACCTAGCAACACCTCTGATGTAAATCTCTTAAAACCTACCACTTGAAATGTAGTCAGCTCTGGAGTGCAATGCAGCACTTGTTTTAACAGCTCATAGCAAAGACTGCAGAACAGTTCAAATTCAGAAATAGAGATCTAGTTCCTTGACAAAATAACAGTAGATGCTTCAGAAAGATCCTCGTCTGAAGTAAATGGTTATAGCCTCATTTACTGCAGTGGAGCCATGATCATTTATACCATTTGGGGCTGTGCTCCTTTGGGTGGAATTTGGTGAAGACACCAAGTTAGCACTTCAATTTGTCTGAGAAGTGCCACTATCAATGATTATAAGTGGTTAGGACCTTGGCACAATGTTTCTTGTGGAAATGGCACATCCTTCTTGCTGTCTGCTAAGCCATGGTTCACCGACTGAAACGTTGATGCCACTCTCATCTCCCAAGTGATGTGGAGATTTTTAGGGTCTCAATCCAAACTGAGCTCATAAGCAGTGACAAGAGCCAAGCTGGTCTGGTGTGTTGAACTGTTCAATCTGTCAAGCCCCAAACCTTCAAAATGCAGCACCCAGGATAATTATTGACGAAGGAAGACTAAAATGATGTAGAATTTATTTTAGTAGTAAAAGTAACCTTTTCTGTAACCTCAGCTTTCTGAATCAGCATCCCTGATGTAAATAATTATGACCTTAATATTGCAAGCTACACATTTTTATAAATAGTCTACTAGACACTGGCAAGCAATTTTCAATATATTAAACAAACTGGAGGAAAATTCCAGAAGCTGGTGAATGAGCAAAAAATGAACTGCCTGCATTTTGGTTTTTATCTTTGTGGCTGAAGCAGTGGTTTGGTTTTCTTCTTCCTTCTACGTTTCATCCTTGATGGGTTGTTTTTTTCTCTAATGCTGATATGACTTAGGTACCTATTGTTTTTCATAATACTTCAGGAGTTCACCAATTACTGGTCTCATAAAATTTCCATATTAATATTCCTTACTTTTGGCAGTCCTAATATGTAAACTATTTCCCCAAATTAAATGTAAACATTACTTTCATGTTTGTATTTCTAGGTGAAGTAGATGAAGCAGCTATTTGTGAAAAAGTTGCAGCTGTGAGAAAGATGCAGTGTTTTTATAGAAACTATAAAAGCCAACAGAAACTTATCTCAGGTTTGAAATACATCTGTGTATAAAATCATTCTAATGATTAAAATATATTTTAATTTCTCCCCCTCAATAATCAGGAATAATTAATTTGCTGATTCCTGGACAATGACATAGATGTATTTAAAACATATTTTTCCTGCTTATTGGTATGTGGCATAATCAGGTTTCTTGTGACCAAATCAGTTGCCCCTTGAACTGTATCCTTTATAATGATCAAGTGAAAATATTTGAGTGTAGAGAGGGACTGCTAATACTGCACTCCTCCTTGGTTCTTCCTAAATTAAAATGCTTCTCATTTTGCTCTTAAGTATTGCAACCCCAACCACACAGCTATTGCTAAAGTTCAGTTAGGTGTTTCCACTAACTCTGGAATCTCTAACCAGTTGAAGTATATTAACACTCTTAGTTGTGTGCATAATTGAGGGCATGATATGGCTGTTAAAGAATATCTGCTGTTCCTCTCATTGACAATATGCTTCCAACAGGATGTACAGGTAATTACATTACATCCATTAAACTAATTTTTAAATTGCTTTGCTTTAACTGTAGATGTTAATTAAACTAAATGAATTATAGTAGCAGAAACTGTATTTCCTGGCCAGCCCCGAACCAGCACTCCTTACCATACAAATAAATAAGGCGCTCTGATTTTTTTCTATTTTTAATCAGTTTTAAATACACCTCTTCACTGATCCTGTGGGATAGTAATTAAAGACTTCCTCCTGGATCCCCAGTGAGAAATTATTTTCGGTAGAATGATCAGACGTATCAGTTAGCTGTGAGACTCTTTACTGAAATACTGTTAGTGGACTCCTCTTTGTTCATGGCGGTCAATAGTTATATGGACCACAGCTCATTGAGTTAATATTTCTTTCTCTACAGGGAAAAAAAGCAGAAAAAGGGACACTGGGAAGCCATTAGATACATAAAATGAGCATGTTTAGCACAAGGGGCCAATGAAATAAAAAGACCAGCCATCTTGGTTCATCGCCTACTGCTTGACAGTACACCAGTAACACTTTTCATCAAGTTATCTGCTTTCTAATGCTTGCTTTGTTTTCTCTTTCTGAAGTAACTCAGCTACTTAGTTAAGCCATTTATACCCACTGCTGTTTCAATCTGAATAATTTTTCTGGTAGCCTCGTGGCTGCTTCTGTCATCCCATCAACATGCCATTATGCATTGCACCAGGCAGGGGTCTCTCTGCATCTCTCATCATCTTAGCTGTATTAGTGCCATTACTTTCTCAGAGGGTTGGCTGTGGTTTCCCACACAGACGTGTTGGCAGGGTGTATTCCTGGAGGAGTTCTCCATTTCTTATTTGATCCACAAGACACTGTTAACCTTCTCATCATGTTTTTCTCCCAGGCTTATGGGGAATGGATGGATTGAGAACTGGCAAGTTGTTTTATTTTCTTTTATTATTGCCTTTATATTTGCTGCTGGAGTTGCACTATGGAACTGGTACCCAAACACAGGATGGGTGCCCTCGGGACACTTCTGTACATCAAAATGAATAACCAAATAAATGCTGAAAGTGGGTGGGAAGTGGGAAGTTAGGAAGACTTGTTAGAGAGCATTACTTTTTTGGCAGTTTGTGCTGCAAATGTATCCACTCTGTATTCCCAGTTCTAGCTGGCTTTTCCCTATAGATGTGGAAACAGTTGTCAACAACATTCACATCTACCCTGACATACATATATACTGAGAGTGGAAAGTCTGAGAGAGCTCCATCATTTTATTTAGCACCAGCAGACCATGGGCTGTCATATGCACTTGGGTCTCGCAATTTGGGGCCTGTACTAGAACTTGGATTTTCAGGGATCCAGGGTGTAGTTGTATTGGTCTAGAGGCAAAAGGAATCAGAACTCGTGGTAGCTAGTAGAAGATATCACCTCTTCCATGAGTTCTGGTTCCTTGTGGATTTGCAGGGAATTCGGATTTGAACTCCTGAATTCTGAAGCCAAGAGCACTCCTGACTAGAGGGCTGCCAACATCTCTGAAAAATAACAGGTCTCCTACAAGAGATTTCTATTATTCAAGGTGGAAGAAATCTCTGGAAATCAGTTGACACTTGGAAAATTTTATGAGTATGGGCTGAAATCTTGCCAAAACAGCTTGGGTCAAATCCTATCCTGCCTATTAGATGTTTAAGTAGATGTAGGCACCAAAATGCAATCCTAATCACTCAGCTCAAATTTCTGAAAATCCATTGATGTGTCTACTTTGGTAACACACCATCATCTTACCCTTAATCCTCAATGACAAGAAAGCAGGGAGGAGGAGCACTCCTTCATCTTCCATGTAAACAGAAGCATTTCAAGGGTGTGAGGAGAGGGGAACAAGATCCCACTCTTCTGCCTAAGTGCAGAGGTAACAAACAGCTGGAATAAGATTAAACCCCTTGTGAAATTTCACTGCTGTGGGATCCAAACCAGTTCTGAACATTTTCTAGTCTTGAAGAACTAAAAGCCTGCCGTAGGAAGGGATTATTATATACCGAAATCCATTACTTGACTAGCATCACAGATCCTCAGCTGGTTTTGCCAACTTCCCTGTGATGAATACAGCTTTGGTTTTTACAGGGCTATCTAGCAATACTTTGCTCAAGCCAGGCTCTCTTGCTATTGAAATGAAAGGTAGTGTTTATTAGAAGTGAGTGCTGGCAAAGAGTCAACTTTTCAACGTACAAGGTACCTCTTCAACGATATAAAATAGAAGCTGACATTGTGGGATACTGAACTCGGGCGTCAGCAAATCCTTCTATTGTACATGATTAACTAGCTGGCTTTGATTGTCTGGCTAGGCTTAGTTTAGCCTTGATGACACTTGCCTCAAGAGGGCAAGAAGTTACAAAATATGTTACTTTTGTGAAAAGTATGGAAACTTTCAGCTCCATCTAACAATTGAAGCTGATCTATTTGATGAATGCTCTTGTGCTACTCAGCATGGCAAATATAATGCTGTAAGACTGGTAAGAAAAGAAGAATCCTTCTCAGGAATGGTATGTGAGATTTGTTCTTAATCCTTTTAGAGCAAGATGACTTTTCTTACTGTGTTTTTTGTAAGTACTCCAGGCACTGATTCACCCATTGAGAATGTATTGTGATCATCAGCAATAAGTGATATGAAGACTTCTGGGCAAGAAAGCAGAATGTTAATAGAGACTACAGATGGGGATACTGTTTTGTGATCAATTTAGATAGCTACTACTAAAAAAGAAGTGAGAGAGAGCTGGGAAGTTAAAAAAATCCCAAGTCAAGCCAAGCTCTATAACTAAAACATCTACAAAAAGGCTTTATACACTGAAAGAATATTTACTTTTTGCAGTTACATATTAGACATATCAAGTCAAATTCTGATCTAACCCATTACATACAACTTATTTAAGTTCTCATGTACCTTGTCATATTTATCAACTTGGAAAACATGGGATTACATAAATTAGGAAATAAGAGATTTCCCCTGTATCCTGTCTATCTGCTATGTACTCTGGTCTGTTCTGTCCCTGTATCCTGTCTATAAGGATGGCTTCCTATAGAACTGTAACTATACTCTCAGACAGATCATGTTGGGTTTGAACTCTGCACCTTTTATCTACAAGACTGAGCTGCTACTTATTGAGGTGAAAAGTCATCTCCAATAACTTTGAAACAGTAGTTGACTCACGAACCTCAAGTTGCCATAGGAAGAACTGATGAAAAGTTAATATGGGTAGCAGCATTTTCACTAGGACTGGTTGAAAAAAAAAATAGTTTAGTTAACAAAAAATCTGTTGAAAGGTAGAAGACTTTTTTTTCCTTTTTCTCAGTGATAATTTTTATCTTGTATATATAAAAATATTTGATTATTTTTGTGTGGGAAAACATCTTTTTACATTTTTTCACTTGGATAAAACAAAGAAGGACATGAAAGAAAAGCATGAGAAAGTTGTTTGTTACCCATTGATATGAAACAGCATTGCTCTAAAATGTAAAAATGTTTGCTTAGAATTTTTTGGGGGAGGGGGATATTTGTTTTGATTGCAAAGTGCTTGTCAGTCTGAAAAAATGTTTAATTTTTTATGGAAAATTTTCAGTGGATGATGATATTTACTAGTCATTTGTCTAATCTGGTTTTAAATTGCTAAAGACATAAAACTTAAATCAATCTTTTGGGAGACTATTCTAATATCTGATAGATCTCATCAGTGGGGTATTTTTAAGGGTATTCATTGCGAAAAATATTTTTTTCATAATCTAACACCATTATTATTAGTTACAACAATTCTTCCTTCCTGATGTTTGTGCTTCCAAATTTGTGTAGATGGGTAGCATATCTCTTGAGCCATTGTTGCCCAAGTTATACGCATTTGGTTCTTTCAGTCTTTCCTTGTAATTAAATCCTTCTAATGTCTCTATCCATTTTTCTTGTTCTTCCCTGTTATCAGTAACAGAGAAGCCTAGAAATGAATACATTGTCCTGAGGTCAATCCTCAGTGTTCTATAAAGAGAACTCACCATCCTGGTCCAAGAAGTATTGTGCCCAAATAATTTTTTGTGCATCTGCATGTCTCAGACACTTGGACACCTTTTGCCATAAGCTGTATCCTGTCCCTTCATGGCATCGTAGTGTTAAAAAGAGATAATTAAGCTCCCCTAACTGGTTGTGTGCTTTGGCTCATATAGAGCTGGTTCAGTGACAACTTGTTTCTGGTCCCATCTAGTGTAGGTGGCATGGCCACAAACACTGCTGAATTCTAGCCATTCCTAGCTGGCATGCACCCCTCTTTGTTCCCTTTCTTATCTTCTGCACCAGACTGAACTTTCTAGATCCAGGAGTTGGGCCCAAACTAGATTAGTGTTATTCCTTAGTCTTAGGCTGTATGTTTTTATGTTTTAACTAATACTGGCATACTGCTGACATGTTGTGAGGAAGTTGAGGTTGCTTTCATGGAGGTTCTCCCTTTTGTCCTTGTGTATGATGTGGGCAGATCCAGGATTTTCTAAAGGGGGATGTAGCACACCACCCCTCAGACCATGACTGGAGCCCCTGGGCTGGTGCGGGACATGGGGAGTCAAGGATAAAGTGCATGAAGGTGGTAACCTACCCATCACTGCTACCGTCCCTACCAAATCCACTGTTCCTGGCCTGCGCCAGCCAGGAGCTGTGGGGATGGTTGTGTGGTTTGCTGGGGACAGCAGTGGCAGAGTACAGGTTTCTTCCGCCACTGCCTTTTCCCTGCCTAACACCATGTTAGGTGTCTATGCTAGCCAGGAGCAGATGCTGGAAGGAGGAACCTGTGTGTTGTTGCTGCTGTCCCCAGCTGAGCCCAGAACCCCATGCAACCACGCTCTGCACCTGGAACAGGGCAGGAGCAGCACTGGGTCTCTTCCCACTCCTGTGTCAACCAAGGACAGTGGTGGTGGAGGGGCCTGGGTTCCTCCTTCCAGCACCTGGTCTTAGCCAGTGGAGGACACGGGGGAATGTCAGTGAACAGGTTCAGTAGCAGGAAACTTGCCTGTTGCCACCATTGTCTCTTGTCAAGCCTGGCACTGTGAAACCACTCCGCACAGGCCCTGCTTGGAGTGAGCCAGGAGTGGATCTGGGCTTTCCCCTGCTCCTGGTTATCTGGGGACAGCAACTGTGGCAGGAGGAAGGAGTGGAAGGAGGGTGCAACCATCATGGCCTCATCCCCCTGGATCTGACCCTGTGGGTAGATACAACCGCTAGGATTGCTTGAGTCCTGAAGATGGTGATTGATAGAATGTAAGGTGCTTCAAAAGAAAACTGCTGCTCTAGTACGCCTTGAAGAATCCCTCAGTTAGTGGTAGGGGTGGTGGACAAGGTGAACTTTCAACAGAATATGAAGTGTTGTTTGCTGAGTTCCCTCTATTAACTGCTCCACTTTGAAACATTTTGTGTGTTTCCAAATGTGGTGCTAAATGCATTATTAATAACCAGCATTGTCTAAAATAAAATGTTGGCCCTCAATATAACTTAGTCTCCAAGAGTGGGTTCTGTATTCCAAAGGTGTCAAAGGAGGAAAGTCAGCTCTTTAGTAATACAGTACCGGGAATTCTTCAGTGATAGTATCTTTTAACAACACAGTCTTAGGCCTTCCCTTTTATCCAACTGGTTTAAAAATCATATTCACTCCTGAACAGGCAGGGCATGCAGCTACCAGGGATGAGTTGCCAAGTCCCTGCATTTTTACTCTCATCCTCTAGCATCTGTAGTAAGGGATGCACTAATAAAATATTGAATTTGTTTGAAAATGGCGCCTAGATTCCATCAGCACATCTATTTGGTTGTAACCACAAAAAACATTAATCTTTTGTAGGCAACAATATTGGATATACTGGTAAGTTATTACTTTCTTTGGGTTTCCAGGTAAATGTGGAATATAACAAGGTTTTTTAGTCTTTAAACTAATTCCAGCATTCTTAAATGTGTTGATTAAATTTAGGCATTTGAATTTTGATATTTAGGTGCCTAAATGACTTAATTTTCAAAGTTTCTGAACAGCTGCAGCTGCTAATTTCCTTGGGCATGCAAAACATCTGGAAGCAGGGGGCTGATTTAAGTCTCTAACTATGGAAACAGGTGCCTAATTTTAGGCCACCCTACTTTGAATATTTTATATTTAAGCTTTTTTAAGGATACATATGCAGAGAAAAGAAGCTTATAAAATGTAGCCTTGTTAGTTTCTCCTTGTTGTGCTTATTGCTTTATCACAAAGTGATTTTTCCCTATTTTTCAAATTTTCCATGACTAAAGTATGTTCATGTTCTGTATGCTTCTTACATTGAACAGACTGTCTCTGCTAGTTCACTGTTTTTCTTTGGTCATTTACAATAAATATCTCCTTTTCGGTATAGTGCTAGTAGCAAAACTCTTGCTGACGTAACAAAATCCTGGGAACATAAATGACCCACATAGTAACTTACATATCAATGTGTTTGTATGACTGTTACCGTTACTTCCCCTCTCCTCTGCCCTAACCAAAATGGGCTCTGTACTTTGTCTTGAAGTTATCTGGGCCATGAGCAAACACTGGGCAGAGACTGAACTTTGAATTCAGTGGGACTATTCACTTGCTTAAAGTTAAGCATGTACTTAGACTGCAAGCTATTAGGAGCAAGGATTGTGCATTTGTACAGTAACCAGCACAGTGAAATCCCGCTCTTGTTGAGGTTCCGAGATGCTCCTGTAATCCAAGTGCTATATGGTAATAATAGTAACAGGACCAGGAGTTTACCATTTATATATAACACAGCGGGGAGGAAATCTCATCTTACTTTATTTCATCTCATCTCAGCATTTATATTGCACTCATCACCATAGCACCTGAATATAATAAGTTGTGCAGGTTTAACAGAGGGTTGAATTTCAACTTTCATACAATTTTTTTAACAGTTGAGAAACCTAAGGCCTTATTTTTGTATGTAATGTTACAGGTCAGGCATAAAAAGAACATTCAAATCCTTGTGGACTGTAAGTCTATGAATAAATTGTAAAGTATCATTGACCAGTTCTCCTAGAAATCCGAACTATTTATCTGATTGTATGAGCCTCCCTTTGCTCCAGCTGGCCTATATATGTTCTTGATTTTTTTCGAAATTGCAGTGTTCTCAGGGAGTCTAGTGGCTGAAGTCATTCTAAACCGTTGATCTCTAAGTTGCAGCTTCAAATCCAGTACAGCCTGGAAGTGATTGCGAGCCTAACCCTGTGTTAGCTGTTCAGCAGAATATCTGTTGAAAATTTTTCTGATCAAATCCTAATAGACAGGATAACATCACAATGGTACTAACTGTCTATCTCAGTGGACAGGAGAAGGCTGGGATACCCATCTGACCAGCTACCTTGATGGCAATAAAGGCCTTTCTAGAACACAGATGAGGCCCTTGGGGAAGTTTTGTGGGAAGGCTTTCAATATCCCGCATCCCTTATACCAATTCTGTGGATGAATGGAAGGCTTGTTAACTGGGCTGAAAATCTGTCCCTTTTGCCAAGCATTATATTAATTTCAGGTCAGATTCTATACTGAAACGCCACATCCCAAGTTCTACCGAAGTTAATTGGTGTTATACGTGCAATTTGTATATTTTGGTTTTATTTTAAAAATTGTACAGGAATTTTCAACGTATCTCAGAGAGGTATTTAGAAAATTCGCAGAATTACAGTGAACATTTTTTCAGACACAGAAAGAATGTCAGAATAACAGGACTGCACTGCAAATAGCAAGGTTTAATGTGCTATGGCAGGAGTTGGAAACCCCCAACACATGTGCCAGACCATGGCATGCAAAGGCGTTTTGCTTGGCACGCATGCCTCGGGACAGAAGGTGGGGCAACCGTGAGGGGCCCAATCCTTTTTGTGGCAGTGCAACCCTAGCCCCTTCCCCACCATCCACCTCGAGGTGTTCATGTACCCACTGCAGGCAACGAGCTGGGCTGGGGCTCTGTGGACTCCGGTGCAGCTGCTTGCAGCCTCCTGGCTGCCTGCCACAGCCGGCCAGCTCTGGGTAGGCCCCTGCTGCACGCCACAGAGCCTGGGCTGCTCACAGCATACAGGCCCCTTGCAGCATCCTGCCATCTTCCCCGGCACACCAACATCCTACAAGACAGGGTTGCGGGTGTTTTTGTCACTCTGCCCAAAAATGTTGCTTACCCCTGTGCTATGGTATTGCTCTCTGTTTGATCTCCAAAGGTGTTCTAGTAGATTCATTGAAATACTAAGAGCACTTTAGCACATTCCTATTGTGAAACTTTTGTGGTAATGTAAGACCTACCTGCTCTTAGACACATTTATGGAATGATTTCATTACATGATCAGAAAAAGCATTAACTAGCTTTTGATTAAATGCATGCCTTTTGATAGTTTCAGGTTAAATACCTCTAGGTACAATTGCTGGAACTTTTTGGGCAGACCCTCATGTAGTGTAAATCAAAACACTCCTGGTTTACGCCAGATGAAGACCAAGCCCTTGGTGCTGCTGAACAATGACTACAAATGTTTTATGAAAAAATAATAAAATGAAATTGTTTGCTGTTTGTAGATAGGAAGTCTGCATCTCCTTTCTCATCCAGCAGTACCCTATATAGCAGTGAAGATGAGTCTGAAGCTGAAAAGACAAAAGACAATATTGCAGGCAATGAAAAGGAAGATATTGAAAAGACTTCTGATGATCAAACATACGCACAGTGTGAAAAAGAGAACAAGGACAGCAAACCACTGCAAATGGAGGAAAACTTGGAAATGGAAGCAGACGAGGAGATGGAAATGGATGAAACCAGAAAGATGGAAGCAGAGGATGTGTCATTTAGAGAAGGAAGTAAGACTCTTCCTGAAAGTATCATGGAAACATTGCCCCAAGACACAGATGAAATCAATGGGGAACTCAAACATGGGTCAATAGAAAATAACACAAGGGAAGATGGGGAGGAGGCTGGAAATAACATGAGGGAAGATGGGGAGCAGGATGTTCTAGTGCATTTGGAAAGCAGCACTGTGGAAGCAGAGGATAGAAACAAGGAGCCTCTTGAGGTTGATGAAGGAGGTGGTAAGTACCATCTTTCAGCAAAACTGTGATGCATCCAGTGCATGTAAGTGTGGTTTGATTTGTCCATAGAGGTAGTAAGGATTTGGCATGAGAAATACAGCTGTTGGCCTGTTTTAGAGATACAATGTGAAAGTGTTAGAGTTTCGCTCTACTCTGTGCAGTCACTACCATGATGTCTTCTGAGCTTGTTTCCTTGTACAGTTTTTACAATGTAAGGCTTTGGCTATTCTTTCTTCATCTCTTATCAGTCTCATAGGCTGCATATAAAGCAAATACTTTATTTTTCCATAGGCAGCGGTGTCATGAAATTTGACATCTCATGTAATTTTATAAAACTTGGTGCCTTAGTACTGGGAATCCTGGATAATTTGCATGTCAGCTCAGGTGAACTTTTGGGTACTTTTTATTATACAATATTCCAGAAGGATCTCTAAAGTCTGTTGTGTGTCATGCTGCAATGGATAGGTGACTAAACTTCGAGTCAGCAGAGATGGCTTCTGTCTCAGCTTCTTCACTGACTCACTGTCTCTCATTGAGCAAAATTTCCCTGTGCCTATGGATAATAATAGTATAGTAATGCTCCTATTACAAGGATATTTTGGATCCTGGGCAAGGCACTTGCATAGCCACATAAATAAGGTTTTGCAGGATTAGGTGGGTGGCAAGAAAGTTAATTTTTGATCTGGAATATCATCAGACTAGTAAACAATCTCATAATCAGTGTGTGTAAAATAGAGAAGTGGCCTTCTGCAGTGATGTAGACATAAAGAAGGAGAGCCATAAGCCACACTAGACAACCTCTGACTGTATTTTTATGTATGCTGATTTTGCAGTGAAACACATAAAGCTCTTGCTTTTTTTTTTTAAATAGATGTATGTGGTTGGTTTCTATTGCTTTCTGTTCAAGTACAGCATGTATCAAATAGTGCAGCCTGTGTGGAATAAACATCCTTGAATGCTATGCCAAATTATTTGCAAGTCTCTCAATGCTGAATTGCTTTTGGTGGCACTGTGCATTGGTTTTGCTTTGTTAGATATTCAGAATTCAAGAAAAGAAAGCAATATAGGATTGGATGATTATACTGAAGTGCTTATAGGTGTGTTATTTCTTGAAACTTTCCTTTCACTTGTGTGAGGGAAATCTCAGTTAAGTAACTTCACCCGTGTGCTGTTAAATGAAAGAAGTAAGTCGTGTTAAAGAAGGAAGCTGTTTCTAGCCACACAGGTAGGATTTAAAGCTGCCCTACAAAATGGACGAAAGAAGTAAGTGCTGAGCTAGTGACTTGCCCCCAAGTTACCACAAAACAATATTACTGTTCTTCATTAACACAAATTTATTTGTGCTGTAATTAGTCAGTTAGCAACTAAAGTGCTGAATAAACATAGAATGTGGGGTGAGCTCTCTTCAAAAAAGAACTAGTGCAGTTGTCTGGATGGGGAAGTGACAGGTGGGGTAAGTGCAGTGCAGATAACAGACTACATGCTTCCAGACCTAATCTTACAGTACTTTACTGCTTGGAAAATGAGGGCAAAGCAAGAACTAGGAGGACAAAATACTCATTTAATCATGGAAGCTGAAGATAGGAAAAGCTTTGTAGATCACAGTGCAGTCTGTCTACCTGTCAGCACAGGATTGTCAAGGTAAATTTTTGGTGATCATCACGAATTTGTCCAGGAACTATGTCCAGAGAAACCAAAGATTAAGAATAAGGGCCCCTTAGTTTTATTCCATCCTTTGGATGGAAAGGTTTTGAGGAACAGCACATGCTTCATTCATTCAGGCATGATCCCGTTGGCCAGTTTGCGACTCTAGGAAAATGCTGCACATTCCCAGCTATAGCCAGCCCTTCAGCGTGCTGAGGGACATCCATTTCCAGAGCAACCAGTGGGAAGGAGCTCAGCACCTTCCAAGGGCTGCAGAATGAGCTCTCTTCCGTACTTAAGCTTCATTCTGTTTCTGTTAAACTCTCCTTAGAGACTAGTCACCACTGTCCTTCTCTGTTATCTGGTGTTTCTGCCCTGCCCTGATGGCTGGCAACACATGCAGTTCTTGACACCGCTCCTGCTAACCAGACTGGTCCCAAATCCCAAAACAAAGTTAAGCAGAATTGCTTTACATGCAAAGGAGACCAAAAGAAGAAAATATCACTTGGCTCTATTGTGCTGTTGCGGGAGGCTGGGCAAGCCTCTATGAATGGGTATGCTGGGACCTGAAGAAGCAATGTGAACACCTGAGGATGGATCCTGCTGTGCATCCTCTGGTCTTGTGCTTCTTGTGACATTCTCTCTCAACTTGAGAGAGAGTTATCTGAGCAGGATTTGTCATCCTCTTCTGGCCTCAGTGTTGATTGACTGTCAATTCTCCCCTGCTTAGATGTTACACAGACAATAAACTGTGAAGAATAGGAACTGCCAGCTCATCAAACTGTAGGACTATGATCAGGTCAAAGTAATAATTTATGCACCACACTTAACAAAACTCCAGGGGTTTCAATGAGCCTAAAGAAACTGCTGCCTTTATCTTGATACAGCAAAGGACTCTCCTGAGGGTTGAAAGCCTCTCCTCTTCTGCAGAGTGGAACCAGCACCGTCATTGTTCTTCAAATTGCTATTGCAGTAGTGCTCAAAAGACTCCCACTCTTACCCCCCATCAGGATTTGGATCCCATTGTGCAAAGTGCTATATAGACAGTCATGAAGACCTACATCCTACTTTGAAATGGTAAAGGGGGTCTGTAGTTTCCGATTAAATGCAGAGAAGTGGAGTGACTTCACATGGAGATAACAACCTCGTGCATCTTAAGTAAAGTGCTATGGACTGTGAGAGATTTTGTCTTCCTCTGCAGTGGAGGAGGGGAAACCATGGCCCTCTTCCTTGGATCTCTCAGTGTTTAAACAACTTTGCAGCAGCAGGCATTGGCTGCAGTGGTCCCCTTGCTTTACCTGTAGTGGATTACAGTGTTGTGGTTTTCTCAGGACTGGCTTTATAGTCTTGCGGATAGATTCATAGACTGTAGGGCTGGAAGGGACCTTGGAAGATCAGGCAATGGATTTGTATAGGATAGTTTGGATAGCGATGATCCTGCCTCAGGCAAGGAGTTGGAATAAATGAATTCTGGAAGTTTCTTTAGCCTGACTTCCGTGTGATTCTGTGGTTAGTGGGAGATGAGGCCTGTGGAAAAGGAACAGCAAAGAGGGGAAGAAAGGCTAATTCAGTGGGAAGGAAGAGGCATGGGGAAGAGGTGAATAGAATGCAAAGGACTAAGGAAAAAAATGATTATTTTACTACAGTACTAGAGAGAAGAGCAATAGCAAGTGTACACAGGGGACTGCTTTCTGCAGTTTGGTTTCTAGTGTCTTGTCCAGGTAAAACTGTAAAATCCCCAAGTGAATTGTCCATTTTCTTCAGGAAATTGTGCTATAGTCTAAAAGCTATCATTCTTAGGAAACATCCTCTAGTTTTTATATGACATGGCTCCTTCAATTTTAACCCATTGCTCCTATGAGCTGGGTAAGAGAGCTTGGGCCCAGGCCTAGTGGGGATGGAGAAGGAACTAGAAAGAAATAGTGACACTTAGAAGTATATGTTGGGTGGATGATGTTGTAAATTAATGGAGTAGAAAGGAAAATATAAAGGAGAAAAGGAAGTGAAATTGTGGAGAGAAGAGACAATAGTAGAGAACTGTCTGGTGGAAAAGGTGAGAGAGGGAAGGAGAGAATAAAGGAAGTGGAATGAGAGGACATGGGAACAAATAAGGAGAGAACAGTGCAAGAATGATGAAAAGAATTAGAAGGCAGGAAATCGAATGGTAATTTGGTCCCTTAACTCCACTTAAAGTCAATGGGACATAATTATCTTCCTTTTTCTAGACCCTTCATTGCCAAGCTTGGTTCTCTATTAGAAGATGGCTTAAGCCTCTTCTATTATACACACAGTTAGAAGGTTCAACAATTTGGTGGTTTATTTTCCAGTCTCAGATGCATTACTACCCAGTAGTCTACGTAGCTTGTTGGAAGGAAGAATTTCTATATACTTATTCACATACATGCCAAGTGATCTTGCTTCTTATGTACACTGTTTATATATATATTTTGTATAATGCAATACCATTATCTGATAGCAGAAAATTTCCATGTTTTGTATTTGAAATGGGGTACAGTTGATAGAAATGCAATGATGACAGCACATTTCCCTTAAAATTAAAATGTAACATGTATTGCAGTTTCATTTGTATAAATGGACAATTCAAGTATATTAATTTAGAACATGTCTGTATCACCTGCAGTTTGTAAGTTAGATTCAGACTCATACCCAGTAGAGGACTAGCCAGGGCAGTACATACAATGGATTTGATCTCAGTACAACAACAGAAAGACCTCAGTGGGAGAGAAAAGAGAGAACAAACTCAGCCTGCTCACAGAATATCAGGCCATATTTTGAGGAGCTCTATGTCCAGAGGGCAAAATGAAGTTGGAAATGGACCGTGTACAGTACATGGGTCTCCTGAAATAGAAGGTACCATAGCCCTGACAGAGCCACTGAACAAAGAACTGGCAAGTGCAAGCCTGTAAAGAAGAGGCATAGTTACATTCATTGAAACTACCATAGAGTGGATCAGCAGTATAGGAGTGGAAAGGAAACCTTCAGTAAATCTGCACTGACTGAAGATCCTGAACAGAATATTGAAAAATAATAACTACCCATTTACTAATGGCTGAGGGTATGCTACCTGATTTATGCAGGGCAAAAGTTGGCTCTGCTTCTGATATCAAGAAAGTGCCCTGGTATGCTGTGCAAAGTGAGCAATCAGCTTCCTGACAACATTGCCATAGCTTTTGGCAGGTAGTATTGGGCATTGAGAAAATACAATATGATGTATGTGAAGAGTATAGTGATTGACCATGGAAGGAGATTCTGCAGCATCATGAAGTCTCATCCTGACCCTGCCAAAGGATCAGAACAGACTTGTCCACTTTAAGCAACAGGACAACGTATCTCAGTGGATTGCAGCAGAGTTTAAGTGAAGCAGTGCCACATAAATTTGACCACAAGGGACCATATTTTATTCTACTTGGGTATCTATGTGGACTTAGGCAACTAAGTGCAATTCTATTCCATCCATTAATGCATATACTTTTAGAACACACCATTATCTAGAACTTGAGTCACAAAAAAAAGTGAGGAGGAGGAGGACCCATTCACTTTTTGCATGAACTCTGTTTCAGGGACTTGGTCAGGGTGGAAAAGAATCATACTTAGGTGCATAACTGCTCAAGTGTCCAATAGGTGGAACAGAATCTGGCTCAAGATGTCTTTCTTTTGCTACCTAAGAGCAATAAGAAAGCAGAGCTGGTAGCAAAGACAGCTACAACAAACACAAAACAGATGGGAAGGCATTTCCACCTACTACTGCATCATCACAGTACAGCCTCCCTGGGCACATCTGCATAGGCAGGAATGTGCATTCCCCGGGGGAGAAATAGCAGCAGCACAAATATGTGCCACTGCTGTTTGTCCTCAGGGAAACACACATGCTCACTTGTCTGGATTGTAGTCCAATACACAGAATAATGGATCAACCCAGGTATTGACCCCAGCCTCGCCTCCCTCTTTCCCCCCATGTGCATGGATTGATGCTGCTGCAGTTCCCTCAGGGCCCTAGGTAAGGAGTAAGTCCAGGTGCTGGTCCCAGCCTCCCCTACTCCACCCGGGACAACTTGCCCCGTGCCAGAGCACACGTGCAGGGGTGTTCCCCAGGGACTAATATGTGCACTAATATGTGCCGCTGTTATTTGTCCCTAGGGCAATGCATGTACATGCTCATCTAGACACTCCCCCTGTGTCTAGATTGTAGTCCAACTTACTGAGTAATGGGTCAGAGAAGCAAGTCTACTGCAGTCTAGTGGAGGAACGAGTGATGGTACAGAGAACAGCTTGGAGGACTCCAAGTAAGTTGAGCAGCCCTCTACCATTAAAGAAGCCAAAAAGAGGCCACATAATATTGAAAAGCAGGTCAGTACCCAAATGCCAAATAGCTTTGTGTAACACAAGGGTAAAAAGCAGCTGGTTCAGGCTGCAGCAGGACACAAGTAATTTAAAATGGCTGTTGACTCATAACATTGGTAGAAATGAAACCAGAACCAAACGTAGAGTAGCAGCAAGCATTCAGCAAACCCAGAGAGACAGGGCAAGCACCAGGAAGATGGAAAGAGCTTCAAGCATCAGCTGCCTTGATAAAGGAGAGTCAGAAGAAATTAGGTATGTGAGCAATGCAGGGGCCCAACAGACCTCTACCAACAGACTACAGACAACAGAAGGGTGGAATCAAGTCCCCTGCTAACACAAGAAGAGCTGTATATTAGTTCAGAGAATTATGATGCAAACAGTAAGGGGGCATGCCTCTAGGGTTGGTTACATATAGTACTATCAACTGCCCCCCAGCAACTCAAAAGTACTTGCACAAAAGATACAACAAAAAATTGGTGAAAGATCTAGTAAACTGCTTGGAACTTGGGAGGAGGAGCAGGGATTGAAACACAAAAGAGTTTTGGAGAAACGCCAGGCAGGCAGTCTGTCTTTATGTGTAAGCAACTTATTTGCAGCATCTATGTAAATACTTTTTTCAATAAAAAGCTGGGTTTTTTCTACAAACACAGAATATGATTGTGAAATTACCCAGCTCACATATGTAAACAATTCTGGAAATCATAGCACAGCTTTAACTATGCTGCTGCAGTTGCACAGGTATGTCTCGATTATAGAAGAAAACGCTAGCCTTGTATCTACGTATATAGTTGCATTTAGGAATAGTATATATTTTGGTGCTCATGCACGGGTATTTACATTCAGAAATTTCATGCATGAATACAAACATCAGACTTGAAATAATTCTCATCTGGGGAATTGGAAGAACCATCAGAAGTGCATATGAAGATTTAGCATGTACAATTATGGTATAAAGCAGAAAAATAAAGGTTTTTCCGTTTATCAAATATCGTTGCTTGTGCATGCAAACATCTTGATAAAAGTAGTCTTGCTGCTTTGTGATAGTTTGTGCCTGATTTCTGCCTGCATGTTTGTAGAGTCTCTTGTATTTTATATATATATAGTTGTCTTTTGATTTTAATATAATTCAAAGCATTATCCCTGGTGATGGTTTACTGGATTTTAATTAACCCTGCACTAGTATTGTAGATCTTGTTAATTTTGTTTAAGATAATTGCACAATTTCTTTCCCCTTTATGCTTTTTGATGATTTTCCCTACTTGCTCTCTGTTTTGTAATTCTGTGATATTTTTTGAAGATTGCAAGTCTGTCCAAGAGAAAATAGCAGAAGCAATTGAAAATGATTATCACTTGAATTCTGAACCTGAACCCAGTGATTCCAGTACAGATGAGGAAGAAGAGACCTTAACAAGTGAAGCTCATGACATAAATGAAGGTGAGGTCAACTAATACGATCAGTAAGGGGATTAAATTTCACTCATTTAAAAGCATTTGTAGATGTTTCCTCCTTTAGCCTTCCTCTACAAACTATACTCTCCTCCTTCCCTTGCCTTACTGTACCTTTTATTGCCAAAAATCATGGCACTGCTTAATCTGATTCTGAAGTTATAGGTAAAACTATTTCCAGTTGGGGTTTACAGTGATTTTGAAAGAGTCCAAGCTATGAAGATTGGGTGCTAGTGGAGGAAGAATCTTGTAATAGAAATCTGGTAAATTTAACTTTGCTTCTAACCTGTTAGATTAGCATTCATGATGACATCTGGTTATGAAATTAAATCTAACCATAGCCAAGATGATTCTACTCATAAATGCCACTTCTCAAAGAAATAAAAGCTAGAGGCTAACATCATTGCTAATGCAATGGAGAGGGCTAGTGTTCTGAGCCTCAGCAAAGTAGCCAGGTCCCGAGTTTGTACCTCAAACTTGTTTCCTTCCTGATGATTGGCATTTGGGCAGTGACTTAGCAAAGCAATGTAAATCTTTTCTTGGGTTGGACTATTCCAAAAGTTTCTCATTTTGATTTTCTGCACTTTTAGATTATCTTTAATCTTAATCTTGAGTTTTAGCATTGTAACTCAAGTGTGTGCAATAGGAGAGTGCCCTAGAGTCAGTCCATTATTGGACTGTAGCAATGAACTCTATGGAACGTAAATGTTCTTTTCCAAAACAGTGATATGATGAGTTTGAAATTTACAGAATGGGGAAAAAGCAAGGCTATACATTAAGTTTGATTTAATGTCTTGCTTTACTATACCCTGTAATACCTTAATATCACAGAATATAATTGCCAACATAACTGGGACAACAGCTGGAATCCTCTGCTCCCAAAGAAGGAAATAGAGAATACAGTAGTTATGTTGCAATGTCCTAGGAAATGATGGTAGGAGAGTACTTCAATGCAGTGGAATGAATATTTATGCTAGGGGCTAGCTGAATATAGTTCATATTTTTCATTTAATTTCATTTCACCGTTACTTCATTTAATTTAATTAATGTGTTTATTGGACTAGACCAAGATGTTCAGAAACAACAAGCAATTTTTGGCTGCCATTAGTGCCAAGACTCAGACAACCTAAGACAGCCTGATTTTCAGGTGACTCAGATTTTGCTTTCAGATACTGAGGTCCCACAATCACTATTGAAAATCTTGGCCTACACATCTGGCTAGCTTCGTGGCACAGAACATTGTTCTTGGGTATTAGCAGGATAGGTCTTTTTATGGGGGGAGGAGGGGGGCACATAGGCTTAGGTGACTTATTTTTCATGTTTGCCAATTTTAGCACGCAAATAAATGTTAGACAATTTTGTGATAAAGTAAATGCTTCATATCTTTGTTTTTACCTCTTTTTTTCTCTTGTTCTCCTTCTTGCTGAGTTACAAAAGCTTGTTGTTGTTGTTGTTATTGTTTTGTTCCCTGTAGATATAGCTCTCAGTTTCCAGGATTTGTCAGGTTTGATTGCATTGTTCTGTGAATTTCATATATAATGGCACAGATGGATACCATCAGCACTCCTGCTCCTAGAATTTTTGCTTCAGGCTGTTAAATTTTAAAGGCATGTGGACCAAAGCTGCTCTTTTTTGTGGATCTCAGTATATATATTTTTAATTGACCTATAAATATAGAGCCTGATTTTTATATTTTAAAAAAAATCATTAATGATGGTGATATAGCAGGCAAAATTGCAGGGAGCTTTTCTTTTTCACAGAAGTTAAAGATCAATCCCTATTATCTCCATTTAAAGAACAAAAACTGTTTGTAACACGAGTCTATTCTAAGAGCATATGTTCATACCTGGATTTTGTGCAGTACCTTACTCAGTATAGTATTAGTTGCTGTTTTGCTACCTTGCCACAGAGAATCAAAGTGGCTTAAAAAAGGCAAAACTGCTGCATTAATACACTCCAGCTGTTTCTTGCAGTCTCAACCAGAAAATAGAACACACCCTGGGCATACTCAGTCATCACTTCCATTAGGAATAATTCCTTTGAAAGCAATGGACTGACACTGATGTAAACCAGCTTGAGTTCAGAATTGGATAGTCAGGGTTTCCTCTTTCAGGGGAAGTATTATAGTCTTGAAAAGAAGTCAAAACAAGCAAACAAAAACAGGTCTACAAAGAAGCCAGTTTTTTGTATGAAACACTTGCTGTGAAACTAATGACCGGACTGGAACAAAACCCAAACTGGAGTGTTTTGTGTACCTGGCTCTGCCTACAGTGTACCTTGTAGTCTGTTTTGTAATAAGCATTGAGTTGATTAACTCGTGTATATGCACACACAAACATGTGGATTGCAGGGGCCATAAATCTGGCTTGCTCGGATAGGTAAGAGAAATTACTGTTTTCAATTACATGCATTCAGAATACAAACTAATTTATGGGAAAAGACCTCCAATGCATTGCAATGACATAACTAGTTGACTGTTTTTAAATGCTATTTTTCAATGACTCCATATAGTTTAATTTTTATGCATCGAAGATGCTAGCTATTTCGGTACCATGGATCAGTTACATATGAAGAACAAAATACTGAATTTGGAGATTAGGGAAGCATGTCCTTAGATGAAGTAGAGAATGCTGATTACAATACACAGAAGTAAATGCATCTACAAAAATTCAACCCAGAATGCTTTGTTCCTTGCTAGCAACCATGCAGTACACTAGGAAAGATACTACTATATTATTGCAGCATATAGTTTCATAGTTATAGTTATTAGGGTCGGAAGGGACCTCTTAGATCATCAAGTCTGACCCCCTGCCCTGGACAGGAAAGAGAGCTAGGGTCAGATCACCCCAGCCAGATGTCTGTCCCATCTCCTTTTGAGTATTTCCAAGGAAGGGGACAACACCACCTCCCTTGGAAGCCTATTCCATATTTTGGCAACCCTCACTGTAAAGAACTTTTTCCTGATGTCCAGCCTGAATTTGCTCTCTTTTAACTTGTATCCATTGTTTCTAGTTACCCCAACTGTCGCCCTGGTAAACATCATATTTCCCACTTCCTGCTGCCCCCCCCCCGGATGAGTTTGTAAGTTGCCACAAGATCATCTCTCAGCCTCCTCTTGTGGAGGCTAAAGAGGTTCAGGTCTCCCAGTCGGTCCACATAGGGTTTTTTCTGTAGGCCTTTAACCAGACGGGTGGCCCTCCTCTGAACCCTTTCCAGGTTAACCACATCCCTCCTGAAGTGCGGCGACCAAAACTGAATGCAGTCAGCTGTGGCCTGACCAATGCCGCATAGAGGGGAAGTATCACCTCCCCAGACCTGTTTGTGATGCACCTACTTAAGCAAGAAAGAGCGCGGTTCGCTTTACTTATTACCGCATCACATTGGTGACTCGTGTTCATTTGGGAGTTGATTATGACTCCGAGGTCCCTTACCACAGCTGTGCTGCTTAGAATGGTCCCTCTCAGACTGTAGGAGCGTTGATGATTCTTCCTCCCCAGGTGCAACACATGAGACTTATCCTTGTTCAACTGCATCCTATTCTGTTCTGCCAATCTCCCCAGCCTGGCCAAATCCACTTGGATTTGCTCCCTGCCCTCTAGTGTGTTTACCTCCCCCCACAGTTTTGTGTCGTCAGCAAACTTGGACAGGGTGCTTACTACTCCCTCATCCAAGTCACTAATGAAAATATTGAATAGTACCGGTCCCAGGACAGAGCCTTGGGGGACTCCGCGGCCTACATTTCTCCAGGTAGAAACTGACCCATCTACTACCACTATCTGGGTGCATCCCATAAACCAATTTCCCATCCACGAGACTGTGTAATAATCTACATTGCAGTTTTTTAGTTTATTTATAAGAATTGGGTGTGACACTGTGTCAAAGGCCTTTTTAAATTCCAGGCAAACAACATCTACCTCTGTTTCCTCATCCAAGCATTTTGTGACCTGGTTATAAAATGAAACTAGGTTGGTCAGGCAGGATCTGCCTGCTATGAACCCATGCTGATTGCCCCTTAGCACTACTTTACCCACTGGTCCCCCACAAATGTGATCTTTAACTATTTTCTCAAAGGTCTTGCCAAGAATAGAGGTGAGGCTAACTGGCCTATAGTTACCTGGTTCCTCCTTCCTCCCCTTCTTGAAAATAGGGACCACATTGGCCCTTTTCCAATCCTTTGGGACTTGTTCTGAGCGCCATGAGTGCTCAAACAGTTGTGCTAGCGGGTCCACTATGACTCCAGCTAATTCCCTAAGTACCCTAGGGTGAAGATCATCAGGGCCTGTTGACTTAAATACATTCAGCCCCTCCAGATGCCCCCTTACTAGGTCTGCATGCACCGCTGGTGGGTTGGTATCTATCCTGGGCTTGTCTAAAGTCCTAATGGGATGCGTATTTGTATTCGTGTCCAGGAACACTGATGCAAAGAATTCATTTAGAATCTCTGCTTTAGCCATCCTATCTGTTACCAGTTGTCCTTGTTCATCCTGAAGTGGTCCTAAGTTATCCTGCATTTTCTTTCTGCTGCCTATGTACTTAAAAATGCCTTTTCGTTATCCTTGAATTTTGTCGCCAGCCTAAGTTCCATCTCCGCTTTGGAGATGTCCTCACTGCTTCCCTGCAGGCTCGAGCCAACTGCTGCCTATGTACTTAAAAATGCCTTTTCGTTATCCTTGAATTTTGTCGCCAGCCTAAGTTCCATCTCCGCTTTGGAGATGTCCTCACTGCTTCCCTGCAGGCTCGAGCCAAGCAGGTGAACTCCTCCTTGGTGACTGCCCCCTGCTTCCACAGCCTATAGGCCTCTTTTTTTCCTCATCAGGCTCTCCTGGATTTCCCTGCTCAGCCAAGAGGGTTTCTTTGCTTTTTTGCCTCCTGTTATGTGGACCAGGATAGTCTTTTTTTGTGCCTGCAGGATTAGTCCCTTGAAAAACGCCCGTTTGAGAAACGCCCACACTTCCTGGACTCCCATCTCTGCGAGGCTATTACCAGTTAATCCTACCCTAACTAATTTCCTGAGTTTACCAAAGTTGGCCTTCCTGAAGTCCAGCGCTTCTGCCCTACTAGTTATCTTCCCCACCTCTCGCCAGATAGTGAACTCTGTCAATAGGTGGTCACTATCCCCTAGGTTACCTTGCACCTGCATATCCCCCACCAAGACATCCCATGTGGCCAATACCAACTCTAGCAAGGCATTACCCCTGGTGGAGATGTATACCCCCTGCGATAGGTGAAAGTCTTGTAAGGAGGTTAAAAACTTACGTGAATGGGCAGACCTGGCTGCCTGCTTCGCCCAGCAGATGTCTGGGAAGTTTAAGTCCCCCATGACAACCAGGTCCTTTGAGCACACTGCCTCTGAGAGCTGCCTCGAGAATTCTAGGTCTAACTTGTCCCCCAGGTGTGGGGGTCTGTAATAGACCCCTACACTACTAGGTTTCTTTCTCCCCGACCCTCCGTAATCTGACCCATAATACCTCAATTTGCCCTTCTTGTCCCAGTTTGACTATGGAAGATGTATATTGTTCCTTAACATAGACAGCAACTTGTCCGCCCCCCCCGCCTTTTTTCCCCACTCTGTCCTGTCTGTACAGCCTGTAGCCCTTATTGCCCACTGCCCAGTCATGGGTAGGATCCCACCAGGTTTCTGTTAGACCAACCAGGTCAAATTCTTTATTTGCCAGGAGGAGTGCAAGTTCCTCTTGCTTGTTCCCCATGCTCCTAGCATTGGTATAGAGGCATCTAAACCCCCCTATAGGTGCCTCTGCTAACCTCGCATTCTGTTGGCTAGTGGGGCCCTTGTTACTTACCTGGACTGCTCCAGTGAATGGCTCATGGTTTGTCGTACCTGGCCTTTCCCTGTCATCATCATCCCCATAGCCAACCTGTAAGAGAAGAGACTCTTACCTCTTGGAGAGAGATGTAGTCCGTCTCACCCGAACAAGGCTGTATCCTGGAAGTGCAGGTCGTGATCAAGGAACCCAAATCCCGTGTGGTGACACCAGCTCCGAAGCTGCGAGTTGACTTCTGTAGTGCAGTTGCTGTGGTGCTGTCCCTGACCTCTGACTGGTAGAATGGATGAGAAGACCACCTGTGCTCCTGAACCTCTGAGCCTGGTTCCCAGCTCCATGTAGTCACGCATGACCCTGCCCGGCTGTGTCATTTGTTCCCACATGGATGAGGACCATGGGATAGTAGTTAGAGAGCCTGATCAGGTCTGGAACCCTCGTTGTGACGCCACAAATCTGGGCTCTGGGCAGGCAGCATACCTCCCGTACTGTGGGATCTGGGTGGCAGATGGCTCCCTCCATTCCTTGCAGGAGGGAGTCATCTACCATGATGACCCAATGCCTTCTCCTCCAGCTGCGTGGTTCTGTCTCAGTTGGCTTGGTGGTATCTGTAGGTGCGGCCTCTACTACCATGCTCTCTGGCAGTGATTTTAGGGCCTCAAATCTGTTCTCCAGCTGAACTGAAGGAGTCACGCTGGCTTTACAACATCTAGTCCTTGAGGTGACTGTCTGCCATCCGTCCTCATCAGCTCTCTCCTGTGATGCCTTCCCTCCAAGTGTGCGGATCTGCAGAGAATGGAACTACCCACTAATCTCCTCCTCAGTCACCCAGATCCCCCACAGCCTGCTCACCTCTGCTTGGAGTTCCCTCACCTGCCCCACCAGGGCCTCAATCTGGGCACATGTGGGACAAGTGAGGGAACCCCCTGCCCCTCCGCTACCCCTGGGCCCTTGTGGACCCACCAGGCACCTCTGCAGGCAGGAGGCCCAGTTGCCACCGACCCACCCAAGGGCTTCATCTGGGTGGAAGCCTCAGTGGAGCTCCGGGCAGGAGGCAGCATTGGGGCAGGGTCCCTGGCTATGCTCCGAGTTACCGCCCCCATTAAAGTTTCTTTTATGTACACTCACTTGAGGGCTCTGTAGAGTCTGTCTGAAACCTCTGAGTCTGATGCGTGGAATCTCTGGCCCCTGCTGCTCTCTTCCCTATGTGAACTCCCGCACAAACTCTGGTGCACTCTTTGATGAGAGTGCCTGTTTGCTGGCCTGTTCGCCCAGCTTGGGAGCGTGGCTCCCACCTGGCGTGGCTAAATAGAGATGGGAGGAGGAAAAAACCCCTTCCCAATGCCCTACAGCTGCCCCGGTTCCCTCTCCCTCTTT
>NW_005842005.1:1287523-1301606 GCF_000455745.1 Alligator sinensis
TTACCTTGCTAGTGCTGCTGGCTCAGTCTCTCTGCTCCTCTGTGGGGTCAGGGGGACGCTGAGGGCTCACGCGTGTTTGTAGCACACGTGCTTCCTTTGGCTTCCCAGCCTGACACAGAGTAGGATATTAAGTGGGGAGGTTTTACATACATTGTGCTGACACTTCTCATAGACATTGTAAAACTAATTAGAAATGCTGCTGAGTTTTGACTTGCAATTGAACTTCCCACATTTGGGAGGTGGATGGAGAGAGCAGGTTTGGGTGTGAGGCTTTTGGCTTTTTGACCTCCTTTTCCAAAAGTTATGCGTTATTGATTACCAATCAAGAGAGACAAGTGCATTTTTTTTAAACACTGTTTAAACCCTAAGATCCAAGGGATATTTAAAAATCAGGAAAAGAACACTAAGTAAACCAGCTGCAAAGTGCATCTAGCTGGGGGGTTATTAGCAGAGGGTTGAAGGTAGAGATTTTGTTGGATAACAACAAATAATCTGGGACTTTTAAACTATGTGGTGGTCACATGATGTTTGGTTAGATGAGAGTTGCTGCTTTTTATTTGTCATATTCAACCCTCTTTGTTCTTTATCTCTATTTCTTTTCCCCCACCTGTTCCTGATCTCCCTGTAGTCAGTGGAACCCTCCTCCCATCATGGCCTTTCTCCAGTCTGCTCGATCACTGCCATATCATTCCCCACCTCCTTTCAGCCTCTCCAGCTGCCTCATGGCTTTCACTGGAGCAAGCCTACTTAGAGCAATAAATTTTACCCCAGTGAGTTCCATAACATCCTCGGGACAGAGGAAGCATTATGTATACAGATGCTTTCCCTTGTGTCATTGCTAATATGGACGAAAGGAAGATAGGGAGTTCACCAAGCCAGGGAGTGAGTCAGATGAAGACAGGTTTTTGGGCAGGGTACTGGGGAGGGGGGTGTCCTTTCACTCTTCTAGAGACTCCCTATGAACTGTCAGGGTATAGCATTTGGAAAACATGCTGCTGTTTATTCTCTCATTATCAAAAGATCTGACAGGAGGTTACACTGTGTGTACTAAGCACAGGTACATTAGTATAAACAACAAATTGTGTTTGCCCAGGGCTAGATTTTTGTATCACTAAATTCAGTGAGCTTTTTTATTGACTTCTAAGGGGGTAGAAGTAGGCCCTAAATGTGTATAAGCAACTACCACACGTTGCATGCACAACTGTTACTTTAAATCTAATATATATCGAATCAAGAGCAAGACCTTATAAAGGGGGATAAAGCAAAATGGCGTATTTATTGATTACATGAATCAGACATAGAGGTTCAGACACACCACTCATACAGATGCACACAAATCATTATACACATTATTACACACAGACATACACAAACACAAAACAACTGTTCCATTCAGGTATTATAGTTACCAGCAGCAGTTGCTCGATAGAAGCCCTACGTGGCCAGCCCAAGCCTATTGAGAGAAGATGAAGATAGCAGCTTGAGTGGGTAAACAGACTCTGATCACTGTGCTCCGAAGAAAGCAGAAGTCAAGATAGAGGCTCTCCCACCCTGGCATTTTCAGAGTGTTTCTTTTATAGGGATTGGCATCCTTTGTTCAGCACTTTGGGTTTTCCATGCCCAATTTCTGTTGTTACAGTTGTTTCTCTTCCATCTTTGTCTTATCTCAGCTTGAGGTCAGTTTGTTCATAAAAGTTGGTATCTCAGCCTTGAAGTGTCCTTGCTGCCCATCTGGCAGGATGTGCTGCATTCCTTCTCCTGGTTATCTTCTTTCTGCCCTAGGCCTCAAAGGGATTATTCAGCCATCCATTAATTAGTTTACTGACTGGTAACTTACACATTTGGCACCTTGTTGCCTACATAAACAGATAAATCTTCCTTCTCCCATCTCTGTGCCATTCTCTCACCATTCACCCTTTCACATACACTCACACACAAAAAGGTTATACAAGGTTCATTCACTTATGTCAAGTAAGCACTTCATGTCAAGCAAGAATACATAAAATGGAGTTTTCAGTAAACTTATAGGATACAATAACAAGGATAACACAGTTACAAATCTACTTTACTATTATCACAATTTATGTTAAAACCATTCATTCTACAAACTATGTGATTTCCTGCCCCCACCCCTTTGTATATACAAGTAATTTAGCATCAATTTCTGATTTGTGTCAAGCCTATGACTAGTTCATCTGAACACCCTGAGTATCTCAGATTGCAGAACTGCCATGTGGCCTCATTTTGTTTGAATTAACTAGAGCCAGATGCCAGAATGACAACACTCAAAACTTAGTCAAAGAGCAGGTGCATCATGGGAAGCAACACAGCAAGTATCTCTCATATCACTGTGCCAACATCCCTTCATTGATTTGGAAAGACAGCATCTCTAATAATCACCTAGTAAAAGCAGCCTTAAAATTAACACAGTTATTACAATAAAGCTAATGTTTTGATTATGTCTTAATAGTGCCAGATGGAGCTTTCTTGGCAGAAGGAACAAGAACAGTTGAAATACAGAAAGCAACAGAGCAAATGGTACAAGATGGGTGGATGATGGGGGAGAAAAAAGAACTTGAGGAGGAAGAGTTTATTGCTGAGGAAAGAACTGCTGGCACCAATGAGGAAGGAGATGAACGAGCTCTAGAGGAAGATACAATGTCTAAGAAAGAAGCAGCATGTTTGATGGAAGGGGCAGTAGAGAGCAGGCCTGCTGCAAAAGAGACAGTATCTGAAGAGGAAGGAATAGTGCAAGGAGACTCAGAAGAGATGGGGAGAGGAAAGAAATGGGTATCTGATGGAGAGGAGGCATCCAAAGGAAATGTAGTTGAGGAAGAAGATGTAAATGAGGGAGAGGAGGAAGTGGAAGATGCAGTGTCTGAAGAAGAGGAAATGGTGGGGGAAATTACCTCAAAAGTAGAGGAGGTGGTAAAAATAGTTGAAGCAATGTCTAAAGAAGAAGATGCTGCTGAGCAGGCATCTGAGGAGGAGACTCTGAAGGAAATGGCATTTGAAGCAGTAGAGTCTGTGGGGATGACAGACTTTGCAGGGAAAGAAGCTGTGAGGGAGGCAGCACCTGATGCAGAGGAGACTGTGGAGGAGGGAGACTCCTCAGGAAAGGAGCCAGCTTCTGAGGGAGAGGTGGCTATGGAAACTGTGTGTGTAGGAGAGGAGGTTGAATCTGAAGAGAAGATTGTGGAAGAGGCAACTCTGGAAAAGGCAGAGTTTGCAGTAAGAGAGGTTGCAGGGCAGGTGGAAGCTGAAGGAGGACATTATGTGGCGAGGACAGCTTCAGATGGGGAGGAGGCACTGAAGAAGGCAGTGTCTGCCGTTACCAGCCATGTAGAACCTGAGGGACAAAAGGTTGTGGACAAGGCAGAATTTGCAGTAGAGACAGTTGAAAGGCAGGGGGGAACTGACGATGAGAAGGTAGCAGAAAAGGCAGATTTTGAAGGAGAAAAGACAGAGTCTCTAGCAAAGGGAACTGCAGAGCAGGTGGGAGAGACTGAAAGAGAGGCCATGGAGAAGGTGGCCTTTGAGGGAGAGGACTCTGTGGAGAAGGCAGGAGAAGTAAAGGAGACTCTGATGCTTCCTTCAGGGAAGGTAGTATCTGAAGGAGAAACTGTGGAGGAGGTGGCTTTTGAGGGTGGGGAGGTTGTGGCAAGGGCAGAGGCTGCAGTAAGGGTGGTTACAAGGCAGGTCGATGCTAAAGGAGAGGTTGTAAAGGAAGTGGCTTCTACGGGAGAGGAGGTTGTGGGAAAGGGAGAATTTGTAGCAGACGAATTGGTAGAAGCAGTGCAGGTTCCCAGAGTGGAAGGAGGATCAGACTTAGTGTTGGAGGCAAAGGAGGTTACCCTACTGGGAGGTGAAGCTATGAGAGAGGAGCCAGTGGGAGCAGGAGAAGTTCTCTTGTTGGAAACAGCAGCCAAACCAGAGGAACCAGTAGGATTTGAGAAGTTTCCCATGAGTGAAGCAGTGTCTAAAGTGGATAGGACAGCAAAAGGAGGGGAAGATCATGTAGTGGAACCAGTTCAAGAAAAGGAAGCAACACAAAATAAAGACCTAGAAAAGGACCCCACAGTAGACAAATCAGCACCGCAGTGGGAGGAAATATCGTTGGACAGAGAAACAGAGAGGGAAACTTTAAAGGAAGGAGAAACATGCAACAGTGAGGAGGGCCTAGTGGAAGCATCTGAAAAAGTTAGAGCAAAACAAAAACCTGAAGAAGAAATGGTAGATGGAGAAGCATGCGTAGGGAAGTTGGAGGCTGAGAAAATGACAACTGAGAGAGAGGAAGTAGGGAAGGCTGAAAAAGAGGAAGTGACAAAGGAAGCAGATAAAGAGGTGATGTTGTCAATGGCAGCTCTTGAAATGACATCTATATTGGAAGAAGAGGTACCTAGTGATGAAGAATCAAGAGAAAAAGCCAAAATAAATATAGGAGAAGTGGAAAGTGAAAATTTGGGGGCTGAGGAAGTGACAATGGGAGGAGAAAGAATGTCAGAAGCATTAGCCTCTGAAGAGGCAATGGCAAAGGAAGCTGCAGGCAGTGGGAAAGTAAAGGGAAATGCAATAACACATCGAGGTGAGGAGATGGAAGGAAAATCATCACCTGATGAGAAAGAGGAAGCAGAAGAAGCATTAACTGGATGTGAGGTGCAGAAAGAGGAAGAAAGACATGAAGAGGGCCATGTAATAGAGGAGTCAGGTTTTGAAGACCAGAGAGTGATGACAGGAGAAGGAGTTGCCAAAGAAGATGGAAGAGCAAGAAAAACATTTCCCAAAAAAGAAAAACTGATGACAAAAGTATCACTGAAGAAAGAAGGAGAAGCAGTGACTGAGATGGATTGTGTGACCGAAGAAACAGCATCTTGCTGTGGTGCAGCGAGGGCACAACCTGCCCCTGTAGGAGGGGAAGGAACTGAACAAAGAGAGGCCAACAGGAACTACAGGATGGGGAGAAGTGGGACGGAAGACATAAGGGGAGAAATCAAATGGAAGCAATTTGACAGACACAGAATAGCTGGAACAGAAGTGACAGAATCTAGAGCAGAAAATCCACCCGGCAGTCCTGGAGGTGCAGAGCTGCTTGAAGTCACGCACAAAGAAGAAAGCCCTGCACAGATAAGCACAGTGACTATGGGAGCACCCATTGCCGAAGAGAGAAATGGAGGAGAATGGTGACTGAAGGTGAGTTGTTTTTTATGATCTAGGTTGATTTTACTTTGATTATGCTCCTTTCTATTGTGTCTGTTCTGAAGTATCTATAGGCTTGCATTGCTAACCTGGCCTGACATTTCCACATGGTAAAAAATTGAGCCTTGGGAGGAGATAGATAGCCATATTTTTCTTCACCTATATATTATATGCTTCTCTTTAGGAAATACTTAAAATAGATTGCAGAGTCTGGGCTGGATTGTGACCATTCAGTTATGAGCATTCTCATATCTCCATTGCTGCTGAGTGGTATTATACACCACAAGTGCCACTGGTTTTAGGTAGACTGTTTACAGAATAAATGAGGAGGGGCAGCATGTAGTCTTAACATTTCAACTGATTTTCAAACTGATTTTTGGTTTTGTAATGATAGTCAATGCTTGTGCATCCCCTTGGTATCTAGCTAATTTATTTTTGATACTTCTATGGCCAATTTTACCATATTAACTGAGAATCTCAAGTATTTAATGTATTTACTGTACAGCTAACAATTTTCTTGTTATTTCCCAGAATGGTCTAAAGCTGGACATAATTATCTTCCCTTGGATACAATCCCAGAACGGGGAACAAAGACTCATCTAAGCAATCTCTGCAGTTTCTTCAGTGCTGTTATTTTAGTAACATTTTTACAAATCACTGTAGATTTGTACTGGTTGGGACATTCACTCTTTCTTTATTTTACTTTATGAGTACCATAACCATCTGTTACATTTTACTGGAGCAGCTCTAGAATGTGCAGCATACAACTGAAATAGACCTATATAGCCAGTCTTGGAATTAGCACTCCTTTATAATTATGAAGACAATAATCATAAGGATTGTTCCACAGCTGTCATGTATTTTTTTGTTCTCAAAATACACAGAGTTATTACACTGCTTGAACTTAAACCAAAAAAACTCAGCCAGTTTGAGATGGCTACACAGGAGGATAAATGATGCTTTATGTATAATAATAAAAATGGTTGCAAGTGGTTATATTATAGAAATGTGTATATATCAGTATCACTCCCTCTCTTCTATGCAGCTTTTTGCATGCCGCTATTCTTTGAGGTATCATCTTCATGTGTGCATGTGTCTATGGTACCCCTGTGTTTTGACTGGTGCATTGAGAGAACACTGTAAAGTATATATTAAATTATTATAACAAAAAGAAACCCAGTTCTCCTTCCATGTACGCAGTGCAAATATTGCAGGAGCTAGTGAAAAGTATGTTATGTGATGTAGGACAGAACTACCTCCACTGGAGCATATTCTTTCCTTGTACATGTGTGTACATGTACTTAGAGTGGAAAATAGAGCATAGGCATGAAGTCAGGACTGCGTGTGACTGCACTAGATGGGGAGCAGCTGATGCCTGAGCATACTGGCCCCACCAAAGCCTTATGAGATCTAAGGTTCCCTTTTGGGCACATGCAGTGGTGAGGAGTAGTAGCACGCTGCACTTCCAATACCTCTTAAAGGAGCTGTAAAGCATGGCCCATCAGACAATTTCCTGTTGCCAAACCCTGCACAGATCCAACCTGCAGATCTAGGACACTCTAGATTAGACCTGGAGGGAACACTGCAAAAATAGCCACATAAACCTAATGAAAGAGTGGCATTTTCACTCTCTATTCATTTCTTTTGGGCACAACTGAGCAAACTTTTGTTTGGAAGAACATGCTTGCATGTGTGTGTATTGATTCAGGGAGGGGCTGTATCTTAAAAGCTTTCCATGATCTTGTGAGTTGCTTGGTTAGGATTTGGAACCTGCACAATGTAGCTTAAATGGCCTATCCCTTAGTACAAATAGCAAATGCCTAAAGCAGTTGTAATGGTGAATAGTCCTTGAGAAAATCTAAAGCCTGAAAAATGAAGTTTATTTCCTACCTATGGGGACTTTTTACTATCTTGTACTATCTACACTTTTCCCAGAGCCTGACGAAGGGACTTTGATCCCAAAAGCATGCAGAAAAGGAAAATTTTCTTGTGATTTTCCAGTTGGTCTAATAAAAGGTATCATTTTGGAACCAAGAGTTCTAGCTTTTTGTAAGCCATTCACCAAGTCTTTCTGGGTGTCAGCAGCTAAGACAGAAACTGCAAAATATGTTGCTCAGCTGTACTCAGTACCTGCCTCCCTCGGGACCACTGGCTGCCTCTGCTGTCCCAAATAATTCAGTTCAGCCTCTAGTAATTTTTAACTAGGCTGAATTTCAAATATTGCCATTATTATGCTTACTAAAAAGCAAGAACCTATGTTTGAAAGGTTTTTTTCACCATTTCCCACACCCTCAGCATACAAGTAGAATCATAGAAACTTAGGGTAGGAAGGGACTTCAGTAGGTCATGTAATCCAACCCCTGCTCAAAGCAGGACCTTCCTCAATTAGATCACTTCAGCCAGTGCTTCGCCTAGCTGGGTCTTAAAAACCATCATGGATGAAGATTGCACAACCTCTCTGGGTAACCTGTTCCAGTGCTTTACTACCCTCCTCATGAGAGTTTTTGCTAATATCTAATCTAAACTTCCCATGCTGCAACTTGAGACCATTGCTCCTTGTTCTGTCATCTGCCACCACTGAGAACAGTCTAGCTCCATCCTCTTTTGAACCACCCTTCAGGTAGTTGAAGGCTTCTATTAAATCCTCCCTCACCCTTCTCTTCTCTAGACTCAGGAAGCCCAGTTCCCTCAGCGTCTCCTTAATAATTCATGTTCCCTAACCCCCTAACTATTTTTGTTGCCTCCTGGTGGACTTTCTCCAATTTGTTGACATCCTTCCTGTAGTAAGGGGCCCAAACTGGATGCAGTACTCCTCACCAGTGCTGAGTAGAGGGGAATAATCACTTCCCTTGATCTGCTGGCAACACTCCTACAAATGCAGCCCCGTATGCTGTTAACCTTCTTGGCAGCAAGGGCACACTGCTGGCTCATACTCCGCTTATTGTCCACTGTAACCCCCAAGTCATTTTCTACATATCTACTACTCTGCCAGGCTTGGTGTAATCTGCAATGCTGAGGGTGCACCCTATTCCATAGTCCAGATTGTTGATGAAGATTTTGGACAAAACCTGCCCCAGGACCAACCCCTTGGGCACTCCACTTGATACTGGCTGCCAACTAGACTTTGAGTTATTGATATACTACCCTTTGAGCTCAACAATCCAGCCAGTTTTCTATCTACCTTACAGTCTATTTATCCAATCTGTACTTCCTTAGCTTGCTTGTGAGAATGTTGTGGGAGATCATATGAAAAGCCTTGCTAAAGATGAGGTGTATCATGTCCACTGCTCTTCCCACATTCACAAATGCAGTCATCTCATCACAGAAGGCAATCAGGTTGGTCAGGTATGACTGGCCTTTTTCCAGAGACTGAGGTGAGACTGACTGATTTGTAGTTTCCAACGTCCTCCTTCTTCCCTTTCTTTAAGATGGGCACTATATCTGCTCTTTTCCAATTGTCCAGGACCTCTCCTGATCATCATGAGTTTTCAGAGATAATGGCTAGCTGCTTTGTAATCACATCAGCCAACTTAGCACCCTCAGGTACATTACATCTGGTCCCAGGGACTTGTACATGTCCAGGTTTTCTACACAGTCTTCAACCAAGTCTTTCAACACTTGACTGCTCACCTTGTCCCCAAACTGTTCTGCCAGGGGCGGTAGTGGCTGATCTTGCCTGTGAAGACCGAGGTAAAGAAGGCATTAAATACTTCAGGCTTTTCCACATCATCTGTCACTCAGTTGCCTTCCCCATTCAGTAAGGGACCCACACTTTCCTTGATCTTCCTCTTGTTGCTGACACTTGTAGAAACCTTTCTTGTTACCCTTCACTTCCCTTGCTAGCTGCAACTCCAACTGGGCTTTGGACTTCCTGCTTTCATCCTTGCATGCCCAAACAATACTTTTATAGTCAGCAATACTTTTATACCTATATAAAATGGTAGGTCTTTTTAGAAGCTTTACCTTACAAGATTTGCAGGTTTGTTTCTGTGCAAGTATTTCAGGCTACACACAGCATTTTGCAGAGTCCATGTGCTTATTTGCATGTGTTGACTAGTAGGGATTGCTAACAAGTGCTGTGTGATGTCCTCCCTCCTCTAAGGCTTCAGATGCTGCCTGAACTACCACTTAGTTTTAACTGGATCATGGAATAAAATCCAAAGACCTTACAGTAATTTATTACTACAGGTTATTTTTGGTGCACCCACAGGCCAGGAATTTAAATATAAGTAACTTGTCTTTGTTGTTTCCTGTATTGATAGTTGGAGTTGTGTTTCTGGTCTGGGCACTAAAAAAGAAAGGGAGAAAAGTATCAAAATAATAAAACAAACCAACCCAACCCCCCCCCCCCCAAAAAACACAACAAAACAAAAAAGAAAAAACCAAAAAACAGAACTAATTTCCCTTAAAAGAAAACACAGTGGAGTACTTTCATAGTCACCAGCAAGGCATTGTCAGGTGAGCTTGTGAAATACCATTGAAGTACTTAGTCTTGTGCAAGATGTGCAATACATTGCTTTGAAAGCATGCACTTGAATTGGGACCATTTAACAGTGGTAATTTTTATAAACCAGGGAATGTCCATAGAATAGATAAGAGTATTCAATGCTGTTCAATATTAAAAGTGAAGTAAATGGATCATATTCATTTATGTATTCTTCAGATGAATAAATCTGGTATTTGTTCTGAATTTAAAATCTTGTTACTGGCCTTCAACTGAAAGTGTGTGTGTATGTATGTGTACTTTCATGTTTGCTTTGGTCTATATCTAAAAAGTCATATCTCACTTTGCGTAGTTCTTCGTATTTTTGGGAAGTACTACCTTGTATGACTAGTAATAATCACATTCACATTGGGCCCAAAGCCCCACTCTTCATCTTCTTCTTCATTTCAATGGGCTTTGGATCCAGCCAATTATTTTATACATCATCAAAGCCTGGAGCATTAAATAATTAAATGACATTAAATTACTTTTTGCAGTACCCTATGGCACAAGTAATATTAAAACTCAATTTAGATTCTTTTCTTGCTCCCAGAGATTATCTGCAAACAGAAAAAACTCCCAGTATTACTGATTTGAAATATGAATACTTTTTGGCACTTTTGAGAAACTTTTGGTCAATAGTGTTTTCAGGGTTTATTTATAAAAAATTTGTTTTTGAGCAGGATTACTTAGTAATAATTGGTGAAATAAGTAATGATTGGTCAAATGAGTCATGTGGTATTTTTTTCTGTTCTCTGAATGAATGCATGAATGAATGACTGTTCAGCTACAAATCTGAATTTTAAAATGTATTTGTCAATATTTGTTTAAGACATATGGATGTTTATGGAAAGCAAGCAAATATAAGATGGGATCATGGCCGAACTAAAACCATCCAAGAATTCATGCACGTATTTGTGGAACTTTTTCTCAGTTTCAGCATGTGTCATCATTCAAAACCTAGAGAGGGACAAACTGAAGCATACACTCTGATGAGAGTCATGAGAACAGCTAGGACTAGAACTAAGAATATAGTTACACTTTTCACAAGGTCATGCATATTGAGTTGTTTTAATAATAGTTTGGGGTAATTTGAATTACCATTAAAGAATAAATACCTATGGTTAGATTCTCACCCTGTGGTTCTTTTCTGCTAGGTAAAATGGCCATAACACCATAAAAGAGCCTTTAAAAGCCCCAGGCTGGTGTACGTGCTCTACTGGGTGATGGGCAGGCCTACAGGATGACTCTAGATGGACCTTATTGCCCATAGGCAGTTGGCCATGCCTTAGGCTTTTCCCAGGGTTGCTTAAGTTCTAGATTTTGTTAGTACTGATAGCTATGATCTACCCTGTGAGTACTTTTAACCAACACAAGTCTTGTGAGGCTCATACAACATGAATCACATTATGCTTCATGTCCCTCAAGCACAGCTCTTGTAGGAATCAGCTTGCCCACTATTTACCTCTTCTCTACTTGGCTCTATTACAGACAATAAAGACAGGAATAGGAGAACAGAAGGGCAAGAAGTCAGAAATAGAGAACTGTTGGACTGCTGCTTTTGGATTTGCTGTTCTTGTTGTCTGTAGGCTGTGGCTAATTTCCAAACACTCTGCAGGGAAGCGTGGGCTAGGAAAAGGATTGATCTTGGATTCTGAAGTTCAGCGGGGTTTCTGATATTGGGGTGGACTGCTGTTGTGGATTAAATTTAAAAGTTTTTGGAACAGATGGTTGGGATGTAGAGACTTGAAACACATCAACCCTAACTAGCAGTCTAGACATCACCCTCCAATTCCTGCCAGCGGATCAGGATGGTGTGAGGCTGGAAGAGGTAGATATGGGAGATACTTCCCTTAAACAATTGAATTTCACATGTGTGCTGAATCTCCTGTGTGGTACAGCAGCATGCATTTATGTCTCAACAAAACTCTTAACTAGGTCCATTTAAGCCTTTAGTATAGAATGAAAGAATTGTAAAGAAATGCTCACAAAACCTACAGCTGTTTTCATGTCAGAGGAAGGCCTGGGACAACAGAGAAGTCCTGTGAGCCAAACCATAGTTACAGTGGCTATAAGAAATTGAGAAACAAACATTTTATTATTGAAATAAAATACTTAGCAATGTTATTTCTGACTCTCTTATTTTTTAGCAATTAAGAAGATGAATTATACATTATTACATACAATTGTTAACATATGGCAAAAGACTCCTTGATTATCAGTTTTAAACAATTATATTTAACCAAGTGCCATATTTCACAAACTAAGGTGCAACTATCAAATCATTGTAATATACAGTAACATTCCCAAGCACACTTTTACAGTTTCCAAGTTCTGACTTAACCAATGAAATCCTCTAGTTTCTGGCTGCCTGGCTATCTAATGCTCATTAGTGTGGTGCCTTTACTAAGAGACAACCCTACCCAAAGCATTTCTAAACTAACAAGAGAAGTTGAGTTAAATTTTGGGTGACAACTTGGGTCAAGATGAAACTAGCAGTTTAGTATTTGATATATTTTTTTTAACCTGCTCCACTGGCTTTATTGGTATGTCTGGTAGATACTCCTGTAATTTAGGAAGATGAAGTTTGTTAAGAAACAAAACTACTGAAAATGGAAGAAATTGGAAGAGGGGACAAAAGATACATACAAAAAAGACTCATTATTAAATTGAGCATATGCAAGATAAACAATATAATTATGTTGCCAGTGGCAAAAATAATTTATGGTTCATCATAAATGACTTTTCTTCTCTCTAAATCATTAAATATTCTCTATGGCATGTTAAAGGACAATAACTGTTGTATCTCATATTTATTATTAGCTTACCTAGTTGAAAGTCAAAATCTGACATTCAATAGAGTAAATAAATGAAATTCAATAGTGTTTAAAAAAAGCTTTAAATTACACATTCTATATGAAAAACATGTCTGAAATCTAGCTCCTGCAGAGTATAAGAAGCCTATGTTTGAGAAATATGAGCATAATATGGCAATCTCAATTTTGCTATGTTTCTGCACTACTACCTTTTCAGATGACAGAAACAGAGTTGTCTGAAATCAGTAAAAACAATTGATGGTCCTTTAAGCTATGGATCATTCAGTGGGAAAAAAACAAACTTCTTCACCTCTTTTCAGTATTTTTTAAAATCTTCCTCCTCCTTATTCACTTTCTTTAAGGACCACTTTTTTTGTCGGTCAAGCTACATCTCGTGCCAGGGCAGAAATAAAATCTCAGCCCAAGCAGCATGTTGTAGGCCGTGACTCCATTTGGACCTTTACTTGGAATATGTACAGTGCTTACAGTAAAAAGAGTATTTCTGGCTTGCACTTTGTGATAAGTCCTTGTATGGTAGGTGACTTTTTTTGTTTTTAATGTAGATCTTCTATTAAGTAGTTGATTGTTACACAAAAAATAATCAGGAATATTACTGCAGCTACATATTCTTAAAAACAAGATAGTTCATCTTAGTGGGGTCTCATCCTTTATAAATATTTCATTGCACTGGATTCCTTGGCTCTCCCTGGGAAATCAATATACAAAATTAGTCTCAGCAAATAATTTTGGAGCTTGTTCTCATTGGTAATTTACATTTTGCAGAATTTCCATTTGTATTAACAACTGATCACTTCTATGAAACATGTTTTCCCCCTAAGGCCTAACGTTTTTCTATGGAGACCAATTAAAACAGACATTGTTTTCTTCAAGTAGCTAGTTATTTTAATTACTGGTAAAAATTGTTTGCTTTGCAAGGATTTAACTGGTAGGACTTGTCTAATGCTTTGCATTTCAAACTATTACAAGCTTTGATTTAAGAGATTTTGACACTATTTTCTGACACTGGCTAGTGTCTACAAATGACACATTCTGGAAAAGTGGTAACAAATGCAGTATGATAGGACACACATTAACAGTCATTCAGGGCTATTAAAAATAATCAAAGTCCATTCTCCTTGGTATATGCTTTCTGTTTCTAAACTGGATTTATTTCCTGCTTTCAAATGGAGCTGCTATATTAAAGGATGGTCAGCAAGCATTTCCTTAAGCTAGGAAAAATACAGCATTATAGTGATGATTTGTGAAAACTTTCACATCTAAAGGGAAACTAATGAACAAAGGAGCTGAATTTCAGTTGTAACCACAGAGTCATTTACTGTCTTATCCCATCAATAATGATAGTCAAAACATCTTTCTGACTACTCAAAGGACTACAACCAATCTCTCTTCTGCCCTAATTCCTAGGTGTAGCTCATGCCTAAAATGATCCTCATCACTTATACTGTATAATCAAACATTGGTCTTTTATTAGTCAGTGTCCCCAAAAGAATCATTTTCTTTTTCTTTGTATTCACTTTATGAAATGCTGCTACTTTTTCACAGAAACAAAAGTAGCTCATTCCAGTAA
>NW_005842005.1:1301616-1304975 GCF_000455745.1 Alligator sinensis
AACACTTGGGCTGAGGTCGTATTTCTGTCCAGAGAGAGGGCCTTAGAAAGGATGAGCATGGGGGAAAAATTGCAAAACCTAGGCTGAAAAGGTTGTGGGGTTTGGGGTTTATTTTTGTTTGTTTGTTTTTGTATTATTCATGACCCAAAGAACGAAGAATCCTCTTTGATCCCTTTTACCTGGGTTAACTAAATAAAAGTAAAGTGGATCAGCTCTAGCACCTGGCAAGGACTTTAGCCAACTATGGTCCTATTAGAACAGTTATATATGCATGTGAATACCCCATTGAATGGTGTCCTGAATAGTTGTCCTGGAACTGGATTTTTGTTTTTTCCTTGCTGTTTCAATGGCCTGATGAAAATAAATTATGAAATTTACCCCATTTGATTTTTGGTTAGTGCCATAAACAGAAGTGGCTGCCAGAAATAAGACAGCGTTTGCAGGTATGGCACTTTTGCACATTGTTGCAAGAGAATGGACAGTCTAGAAATGGATGGTGGGGGGAGGGGTGTCAGTTGGCCAGTCAAACATCAGTCAAAAATTGTAAAAAATTGCCAATAGGTCCAGATAATAAACAGAAGCATAAATTTTCCATTAAGAAATGTGTCAAAAAACAATAACAATAATATGTCTGTCAAGAAAACTACAAAAATAATGTAGTTTTTGGTAAAGTTGCTATAATCTTTGACAAGTCAAATAACATGTAGTCAATTGACCTGTCAAGTGACTCTATTTAACTGGTCAATTGATTGGCTTGTCAACCCTATTTAAAACTGTTGGCAGCTTGCAGGAACTGGATGTAGTAAATGGCTGCATCCACACACGGATATTTGGTTCCTCAGGGACACCTAGCATGTGGATGTTTAGCTCCCCAGGGACACCTTGTGCCACTGCTAGTTGTCCCCGGGGAACACCTGTGCCACACACCCTTTGGCGCGTGGCAGGTTACTGTGGGTGGGGTAGGGGAGGCTGGGGCCAGCAGCATTACCTGTGGTCCTGGAGGCCTCCCGGGGCCATGCAAAGCTTGGCTGGCAGCCAGAGTGCAGCTCTGGCTGGCCAGGCTCCGGTTTTGGGCGGCACACACTGCCCCTGTGTGTGCCATCCCACTTTTATTTCCCCACACATTTTTTTGACCCATGTATATCCAGGGGTCAACCCCCCCCAACCCTTTGCAGCATGGAGAACAACTGAACATGTGGTACATAGCCCTGCAGACGTGTCTACAGCGCCACATACCGCATGGCTCCACTCATCTGGATTTGGCCAATGATTTCTACTTCCAACTCCTCTCACAAAAGATACCTAACAGATCACAATGTGCTTTGCATATGCTTAAACAATTTTTTGCATTGGTATTGCCAGTCATTTGCACCCCTTTTTTGTACTGCCTTAGGATCTGGTAGAGAGCACACACATGAGTTTTTACCATTGTGCTCTCTCAACCTGCTCCAAACAAAGCTGCACTAGCTCTTCAGCAATAGTGGGAAGATTTCTGGTTTCAACAAGCCTTTGTACAATAACAAAGCTAGTAGCTGGTTTCAGAACCTTTAGCAATGATTATTAATGATCGCTTTCTTGCAATAGACAAGACTGAAGACTTGGTGCTCTTTTGATTAGTAATCTTATACAGCATTGCCCACACAATGGCATTGACTCATCGCTAAGGCTGAAGAGATGGAGGTGGGTGGGTCCTCACTTAGTTCATTATTTCCTTTGTTGGACAGTCCAGAGCAAACATTCACTTTTTGAGTCACACACGGGGGGGGGGGGGGGGGGGGGGGGCCAGTTCAGCTTGACGACCATTTGGGCAGCAATGGTAATGTGGCACTGACAGCATTCCCCTCTCCTTTCCATAGGACTGACATTCCCCCCATCGTGTGGTTTTCCTAGTGCCAGACTAAGATAGCAATCTCCTTTCAAAAGAACTGGCTCTGACTCAGTTGAGACACAGCAGATGTAAAGCATGCTGGCTGACATCAGAAGGAACTGGAGGCTACTTAATGATTTAAAAGAAAGTGGGAGGATTCTGGTTTTTGCTTAGAAAAAAAATGTCTTCAAAAAGTGTTAAGCAGTAAGAGTGGGGTTTTGTAGAGCTTGCTCCTGGAAATCAACATAAAAACATGTATTATTTTCAGTAGGAACCAAGGACATGGTGTCACTCATGAACCTAAACTTCATTTTGGCTTAGTGTGATCCTTCATGGGACCACAGGAATTACCACTCAAATAATGCCATCTTGCCTTATGATGGGAAGTTCTGAGCAAAAAGCTGCTGCCAGGACTTGCTGGATAGGGTGTGCGGGATATGTGGGATGGGAGGACCGGATGCTTGGAGAGGGAGGCCCTGTGGGTTGTAGGGCTCTTGTTCTGGGAGGGAAGCTTTCTTTCTGCTTTGTGTGGAGGGAAATGTTATTTGGACAAGTTTTGTTCCTGGCAAGCCGACTCCTGAAGATGCCCCGTTAATCATAACATTTGCATTTGCTTAAGTGGTTTGTTTCTGTAAATGGAAGTGCAGCCTTTTGAAAACCAGAGAGGCTGCCCAGGTGCTGCCTTCGGGTTGACAGCAAGGGAGCGGCGCTCTGCCACTTTTGTTTTCCTGCAGAATACCTCGGATGACTGAAATAAAACAGTGTGGCATCTGCTAACCTATCCAACTGAAACCTTCCCCCTTTTTTATTGCTACAGGATCCTGAAATTAACACCATGGTAGACCTGAGTCCATAAAATATATTACATTTTTGTAGTTCAAATGCTATCGCACGCTACAGTATCTACTCAGCGAGCTCAGTCAAGAACAATAGCCAGGAGAAATCAGCATACTGAGTAATATTCTCAGAAGCAAACGCATACAAGTCTTGAGTACAAGGTTTCTTCTTAGCCTAGCTGGCAGCTCAAAAGCAGTTAGGAAATGATATTACAACAGCATCTAGCTCTAATACATTTTGCTATTTTCCAAAAAAATACAGAATAATTAATAGCATAATTAACTTTGCTTTAGGTTCCAGAACCATAGCTCAAGCTTTTTTCCCCCTTCTTTTTGATTTCCAGTAATTAAAGTTTCTGTCACAGAATTTAATGATGGAAATAGTTTCTGTGAAAAATCTGGAAGCCTAATACAATGATGTACATTTTTTAGTCACTAGATGGCACCATCCAGTAGTTTTGCTTTTGCAGAGAAAAAAATGTAACCTGTTGTATTGCTTTTAGGTTATTATATTTGTGACACAACAATTCCATCTGGCAACATTAAACTTACATGATTTGGGACTTGTTTTCTTACTTTCTATCTTAAAGTTGGTTTCTGTTTTTCTTTGAATGTAAGATAACTAAACTAGAGAGCATTTCTATGTAATTTGTGTA
>NW_005842005.1:1305006-1308765 GCF_000455745.1 Alligator sinensis
GGATGCAACCTGCAACGAAGAACAGAAATGAAGAGAAAAATGTTCAAAAGCCTATTAGTATGGTCAACTAAGCATCTCGGATAATGTAGGTAAAAGCATTCGGGGACTGGGGGCGTTGAGCAGAACTGCAGGAACAAGGAACTAGCCAGCTACAGCAGTCTGATTCAGGGACTGGGAGGCTGGAGAAGTGGAAATTCCTACATATAGGCTCCAAAAGGAAATCTAGGCAGTGCTTCAAAGCTAGGAATTAGAACAACAGAGCAATCAGAACCACAGTTGTGTTGTACGCTGAATTGGTTCAGGAAATGACAAGCTGTTCATTCACTGTGATTTGTTGGGTTTGTTGTTACTTTGCATGTACTAGTTGGGAAGGCCTTGATCAGTCAACAAGCTTTGCTGCAGTCTCAGGCTAAGCTCCTTGCCTTACAATCCTATAACTTTAAATTATCGTTATTATTATTTTTTTACATTAACCTCTTCTCAGATGATTAATGTTCCGGTTTAAGGAACAGCATTCTTTGTGGACATTTGCTTTTATCGAGGAAAGACAGGTGTGTTCCATCATGAAACTGCAAGCATGTCAGCAGGAAAGAAAGGTTACAGCACAATTTAAGATAGAAATGTTCATCATCAGTAAATAAACACTCCAACTTAGGGATCTCTGGTGTAACGTATGATGAGTGGGAGCGGTGCTGACATGGTAAGAATTGTTGCTATCAATTGTTGTTTATGGGGAATCTCTCTTCAGGTAGATGGTTTACTCTGTCAGCTGCTTTCTTCAAAGCTGCCACTATGACTGCAGGAATGAAATCGCATAGTACTCATGGGATCAGACACGTAACCTGCATAAGGCAGAGAGAAGTTCAGGAATTATTCACAAGTGCCGCTCAACATAGCAACACTTTTTTCCATTTACAGCCAGTGACCATGTCGAAGAGATAATGCAAATGTCTTTTCAAGATAAACAAACCTAGCCCATGCTGATGTCTTTTTGCTGCCTGGAACCCAACTCAATTTCATCTCTGGAGGAAAAATGTAAATATAAAATTTGAAATGTACAGACCTGATCATTCACAATAATCAGGTGCAGAGAAATGTCAGTGATACCTTTTTAGTGATAAGAAGTTTAATGATGCAGTGCAGGATTCAGACCTTCTGTAATTTAAAAAATGGCAAGATCCAAAATAAGCAGCCTATTATGCATAATTCTTTGCTTTAATTCTTGGGGATTATCAAAATCAGAGCAACTGCTATTGCCAGCATCACGTTTTCAATGAAAAGTGCAAGAATATTTTTTATAAATCAGTGCCCACTATACCACTGTACTCAATAGCTATTACTGTTCTTATTTTACTGCTGTAACATTCCCAAATTTGGTGTAGTCATTTGAAGTTTCCTTACACTGAAGCATTAAATAGTAGCATTACGATGTTCGGTAACAGGAAAAAAAATGTTCGTTAACACAGTATTTTTTGACAATAGATAAAACAAATTTTCATCTTAATACCATTATAAATAAGCAACTCTAACTATAGTTGCATACCTTGTGCTGCCACACAACAGACAAGAAGAAACATGGGACATATAACCAGAAGAGGCCTCTCAGGCCACTGGGTTCATTCCCTTGTGTCTATGGTTTTATATAGTTAAATGCATGTATGGATTCTAGTCCCTGGTGGGGACAGCTACATGAGTAATTAATGTACCTGAATTTTCTTCACAGCAAATGGGGCACGTGTCTACGTGTGCGCCCCTATCAGGAGCAAACTGCACTTGACAGGAGCAGCCCAGTCCTGCTCTGCTTTGGTCTGCCTCCCTGCAGCAGCCAGGGGGAGCTCCAGGCTGCCCCAGGTGCCAACTCTAGGGGTGGCAGGGAGCACAGTAGTCGGTCCTGGTCCCCACTAGGCCGGGAGAGCTCTCCCCACTTGGTGGGGACACTGCCAGCCAGTCATGTGGGGATCAAGATGGTCCAGTCCACGTGGCCAGGACAGCCATCTCCTCTCAGCTGGCAGGCAGCTGTCCCTAGATAGCAGGCAGCCTCCCCGCCAAGCGGGGATGACTCTGTCAGCCAGGTGGGGACTGGGTCCTGACCCGATCTACACATGGCTGGAACACAGCAGTCTCAGTTGCTGGGACAGCTCTCCCAGCAATGTGGAGATCGGGTCCCAACCCAATCCCTACATGGTGAGTTAACAGCTGCCCCTGCAGCCGGCAAAGCTCTCCACCGTCCCACACTGGGGCTTAGCCAGGCAGTAGTGGACTCCCTGCTGCCTGGGCTGAGTGGGAGCAAATTGCTCCTGGTCAGTGTCTACATGTGTGCTACTGCACAGTAGTTAATGCACCATGAATCTAGTACCTGTATGTCTTGGTATTAGCAAACATTGCATTAGCTTAATTTACTGCACAGTAAATTCCACGCACATGTAGACAGTGATGCTTTACTGCGCATTAGATTAGGGGAAGGAGCAATAATGCTGAGGTGACGGTACTTGCACAGCTTTTATTTTTGCCAAGAAAGGCTAGCATGGCCTTAGTGTCTTATTGTGAACACCTGTCTGCTAGTTTATCATTTGCTGCTTGGGATGAGAATTGTTGCTGTTTCATGCCAGATAAGTTCAAAGGCACGTGCCACAACTGGAAGGGAAAAAATCACATTAAGCTCAGACATTGCAGAATTCTTCTTTGACTCACCATTTTTGTCAATCGGTGGGTACTGGAAATTCCTCCTCATGTCATCCAGTGACAGGCCCTGAGAGGGGTGTTGCCCAGCACTGTAAAATTGATACAACATTTCAGTTACATATGACTTGAAAAATTACATCTGCAGAATATTAGAGTCTTTCTATTAATCAACTTTGAAGAGAAATATTGTAGCATGAAATACACCAGCTTGATGGCCTACTCTTGGCATTCACAATAGAGCTACTGGAATGAAAAGCTATAAATCGGGATAATGAATCAAAACCACACATATAACCTACCCAAAGTAACACATTTTCAACTATATCATTTTGGCTTCAAAACTGTTTGTAAATTGTGATTTTAGTTGGCATTCTAGGCATCAATCCAGTATCATTAGAACATCAATATTTTATGCATCACTGCTATCAGGTTTCTACAAATTAGTTTCTCCAACAAAGAACATCCCTGAACTGCCACCAGTGTTACTGACCAACAGCACCACCTTGCCAGCAGGTTTATTTATCCTCTATTCACAGGAGCTATCAAATAAAGCCTGTCCTTAACAAGCTCTTCTCAGGTGATAGGCAAAGAGAAACTGGGCATGCCCAGCAAACAAAAAGCAGCAGTGCTATTTTTATCCCATGGCCCATTTACTTCTAAGGAGACTTAAAAAAATTAAAAGAAAAGAAAAAAAGAATCAGACAAAGTATAGTGGCTGCAGTGGCACAGCACCTCAAGGCATACCAGTAGGCAAAGTTGCAGCTTGAAGAAACAGTCAAGATTATTTGCCACAATGAAGCTTCCTTGGTGATTTCATTGAATCCAGTAATGGCAGGTAAGGATGTCACAAGCTGTATATTTTTATTATTGCAATAGGCAGGTATCTTTCAAGACTGGTTAACTGTTGGTCATATTTTATTGTTCATTCTGTATTAAAGTTCCATTGTACCAAAGTAAAATTTAATGCAAACCTTTTTCACTTTTAAAATATACTTTCCTGTTACGATCTTAATTACATGAGCAAATTTACTTTCCACCTTCAAAAGGACAAGGACTAATAAAAACATGTTCTTTCCC
>NW_005842005.1:1308796-1348698 GCF_000455745.1 Alligator sinensis
CCTAGCAATTTTTTTTCTGTTTGTATAATGGTACTTGATAATTCTAGTTTGGCATTCAGTCAATTTAAAAAGGGTTGGGACAGGAGACAAAAACATGTTCTGGGAGTAGCTCATTTATTTGTTGCTTTGGAGAAAAATGTTTTCGAGATTCTTTTGCCGCAGTTTAAAACAATAGCCTAATTGTTATCCTGAAAGGCTTTATTAAACTGTTGCATTATGCAGACTCTTCAATCTCAAAGTGCCTTATAAATATTGATCAACATAATTTTGCTGTGATGTGGCTCATAGCTATCATTATTATATACATTTTATAGATGGGTGAACAGAAAGGTTAAAAGGGCAGCATCCACTATGGGATTTATGTGCCAACTACCAATTTGAGCAACTAGGTCCAACACGTAGCAACCAATGACATTCTTAAAACTCCCACTTGGCTGGTGCTTAATCTTAAATATGTTCCTTAACCTCCCTAAGCATTGCATAAGGAGCCCAGGCCCTAATGAATTCCCCTAGGGTCCGGAACACTTAAGCCTTAAGTGTCACATTTCTAAGCTTAAGTGCCCTAGGCAATGAAGTTTCTGCTTGCAAATTGTGTTAGACTGCTGAGCTGCTCAGAGGCCTATTCCATGTCCAGCTACTCAGACTTTGTGAGACTTCATTCCCCCATCTATCTTACCTGCAGGACTCAATACACTAGGCATCTGTCAAAGATGGCAGAGGACTTTTATGGCTGGTTTTGTGTGTCACGTAATATCCACTAGTCCAGTGTATGGGGTAACTACCTGGGCAGTGAAAGATCTGTCTTCAACTCCCCACTCTAGCTTTTTTAGAGAAGTGACAAACTTGGGTCTTTCTCATCTCAGGAGAATACTCAGGCTATTGGGTAAGATAGTCTCTTGTATTGAAGGATCTTTCATTTCGTACAAGTAAACGCTCTCTGGGTGGTAAGAGATTGACTCTATAGTTTAGCAGTGAAGCTATTCACCTGGGAGGTAGAAGAATATGGTTCAAGTCCCTGCTTTGATGATCATTTTATTTTTATATAAAATGGAACAGCTTTAACTGGAGAGATTAGAAATTGCCCAGAATACCCAAGAGCCTGGTGGCTAGCTCACTCGCTGGCATGCAAGAGACCTGGATGAGAGTCTTCTGCGTGGGTTTGAAAACATCCATCTCCCAGCTGAATGCCCTAAATATCAGGCCACAAGGTGTGCAGATGTCAAGTATGTCCTTCACTTGGTATTCATGAAAAAAAGATGCATCTTAGGCATGTAACTACTTTTGGAGGGGTGAGCCCCTCAGCCTTGGCCTCCTTTTTGCATTTTCTACTGGATGGCTTTGGTAGATCTCTATGCATTTTCTAGGGATTCTATCCTTTGGTACTTGACTCTTCCCATGTATGGTGTGAGGAGCCTGGATGCTGAACTTGGGAATATGAAATGCAGTGTGGAGGGAAAGGCATCGAAGAGTTAGGCACTGCAATGACTAAGTCACAGCAATATTGCACAGGAAGGGATGTCATGAAATTCAGTTCCCCAACACCTCAAATTTTCCCTTTTATAAATTGATTATGGTCAGTCTTACAAGTAGTTTGACTTTCCCCTCATGCTCCAGCTGAAAAGCGGTTCCAGCATGTTGCCACTCTAAATTCTGGCCTATATTTATTCTCAGCCAATTTATATATGTTATCTTCTTGCAAACACTGTCTCTTAGCTTGAATAGCTCTTTTCCATCTAGGGTGAATACTTCTCCAGTAAATTTAAACATCAATTATATTCTCCCTTAGCCTCCATTTTGGTAGACAAGACAAACCAAGCTCTTCTAATCTCCTCTAATATGAAAGGCTCTCCAGCCCTCAACCATCCTAGTAGCCTTACTCTGCACCTGAGCTAGTTTGAATCCATCTTTATTGAACACGGGTTGTCAGATATACTGTACGTAATATTCCAGATGAAATTTATCAGTATCTTATATAACTTATTGTACAAGACATGTTAAGTCTTATTTAAGTTTACAAAGCTTGTGAGTAGAAGAATTAAGAATAGAAACCAGGACACAGGACTTTTGGTCCCTGTACCAAATATTGGCAACCTTTTATCTCTCTAGAAGTCTGGACAAAAAATGTTTGTTATTGTTTGTTTGGTTGGTTTAGTTGGTTTTGATTGGCTCTTGCTGATACCATTTCGTTTTGCAGAGATCACCCTATGACACACTCCAAGATCACATTTGCCTTTTTACAGATGCATCATAGGGCCATGTTACACATTAATCTTAGGTGGTTCCTGGAGCTCTTAACCCCTGGGTTGCCCACACATTAATACCGGAGACTGGCTGTAAGCACTTGTTAGGTGGATTAAAGTTACACCTTTCCAGCCTAGGTTTATCACTGATCCATTTTACCCAGCTCATGTTACACTAAGGTATGGCCACTCTCAGATACAGATACACATTAACGTAAACACACCTTCGCATCCTCCCTTCTCCTGCTGGCTCAGATCAGGCCCACTGCCCCCCCCCCCTCCCCTGAGCCCCAGATCCCCATTCACTTGCTACAACCACTCCTACTCTCTGAGCCAGGCTCAGCCCAGAGAAGAGCAGCAGCTTGACATCAGCAATGGCAGGGAACAGGCAGGCAGTGCAGGTTAACCCTTCCCTGTCTGTTCTCTTGGGAAGTGGGGAGGAGGAGCAAGGTGTTGAGGCGGAACCCCGAGGGGCAGAAAGGGAGCCCCAGGGGTGGAGGGGGGAGCTGGGGATCCCTGGCGGGCAGGGAGGAAGCCCTGGATTGGTGTGATGGGGAGGGTGGAATGCTTACCTTTCAGTCCTCCAGGCCCCTGCTGGCCTGAACATGTCACTGCTCTGAACTCAAGCTAGCACCAACGCCCATCAACATTTGAGCAATTCACAGAGTAACATGTAACAAGGGCCATACTGTTGGTTCAGAATCACCTGTGATCACCTAGTGACCCAAGTGGTCATTCTCCTCCGTTCCTTCCAAATTAGGGATTCCCAGTTTATAACTCAAGTGTTTTAATGTTATTCTGCAAAGGCATGACCTTGCACTTTGTCCTGAATTTCAGCCCATTTCTTCTTTTATTCTAGTCCCCATGATCATCCAGGTCTTTCACTCTGAATGTCCAATCCTACTCTTTATTTTGGTGTTGACAGTGCCTCCTACCTTTGTGCCATCAGCAACCCTCCCTTTCTGTGCCATGGTTACTAAAGAAAATATCAACTGAGATTGGTCCTTGAGGAAGTCAGCTATCCGCCTTTGGGCTGATAATTTCCCTTGCAACACTACCTGTTGCCACATCCTCATTAGCCCGTCCTTTACAGTTCTTTTACTAATCCCCATCTTCTCTAATGTAACTAATAATTTCTCATGTCACACCATATCAAATACTTTGCTAAAGTCCAGATAGATGACATCTACTTTGTTTCCTTTGTCTAGGTGGTGGTCTGCTATTGAGCGGTCTGCTAGAATTTCCCTTTGGTAAGCCTAGATTGTAATTAGCCCATGTTCTTTTTACTTTCTTGTCCTTCATTATTCTCTCTTTCAAAATCTGTTTTAAAGCTTTTGCCAACTGTTGAAGGCAGAGTAATAGGCACACAGCTGCCCTGATCATTTTTCCCCTTTAATATAGGTAACTTCAGTTGCTGTTCTCCAGTCGGATGGAGCATAGTGAAATAAATTATATTTAATCCCTTTGAGGAAGTAGCCCTCAGGGATTTGTTAAAGGTTGCACAGTAGGTGAGTGGTAGAACTAACAGGATACATGACTCTTGGTCCCTGAATGCTAGGCAAATCTTTGTCTCTTTAGAAACCTGGACACAAATGGGGTTCTTTTGATTGGCTTTCACTGATACCATTTCCCATTGCAAATCTGAGACGGTTAAATTCAACTGGCTTTTAACTTTGTTTCTGATGCCAACCACTGTGCTTTAATTAGAGATAATCCCAGACCATGTCTGAGCTCTCCCAGAGCTGGATGATTTTGTTTTAGCCAGCCAATAAGCACAGATACAGATCTGAATTTCCCCAAAGTTCAGAGGTATTCAGAACTGGGATTCTGGTTCAGGTTGCCTCCAGTGACAACCCGCAAAAAGCCATGGAGTACTCAGCATTGAAAGATTTTTTTTTTAAAGAAATTGATTCTGTTCCCAAGCAATGCCCTATATTAGCCATGTTTCAAGCAGCTAAATTGCATTTTTCTGTAACATAGTAAAGACAAAACCCCAATATTGCTATTTCTCAATTGAACAGAAATATTTACTTATATATCCACTAACCTCAATTCATGTATTCATCCTGACTATTTGCAGAACAATACTGTCTCTGTCATTGCTCCAGCTCCACAATACCCTAAATATAGATCCCAAATAACACATAGGCAATAATAGCTAATTAGCATCAAGGTCAACTGCAAAACACATGATTTCAGGGGAATCCAAATCAATCCCAACAGTTTGTGTACTACAAATAATGCCTCTGAACTATACTTACACATGCACAGATTTGCCAATTTATACAGCAGCCCACTGCTTTACTGAAGCATCAGTCTGATGATATGTGGTATCATTTGAATGGCCTGCTCACAAGGCACAGCAATTTAGAAGCATTACTCTCCAAATGTAATAAATGCTTAGAGACCATTCAATGTTAAAGTCAGTGAATTACAGTTTCAGAGGTACCTATGGCCTTGTCTACATGGAAAAGTTACATCGCTTAAACTAGTGACATACTTAGAACAATATAACAGCCCTTCATGGGAATGAAGCTATGCTGGTTTACTTGTGCCAATAAGTATAACTTATGCTCACCTGGAAAGAGGGAATAATTTAATTGGTTTGTATAAGGCCTCTTTAGAGTAACATAAATATAAAATACTAATTAGTAATACAATATATGGTATTAGCACTAGATACAATACCAATATACCTACAAAATCGTACACCTGTTCTATATGTACAAAACTAATTTGTAGACCAAGCCCAGCTCATTTTGGCATATGAGGACACATCCTCATAATAAATGTTCTTGTAACACTTGAACCCTCAAGCATACTGCTCTTCAGGGACTGTCTCCTAAACTGGAAAATGTTAGCTATGTTCATGAGGCAATAAGGTGGATTTATTAGCATGCAGATGGGCTAGCTGGCATTGGCAGGCAGCAGGGTTAATTAGCCTGCTTGAAGCGTCTTGCCAACATGGATTCACTCTTGGATTCAAAGGCAGCCTGCCTGCAGCTACATGGCATGCTTGAGGGCACTTCTATGCTGCGTATGGCAAGTTTACTGTGTAACCTAGCTATGTGGCACTGTGGTACAAATCCAAGTGCCTTTTTTGACAGGTTTAGGAAACTTTACGTGAGCGTGGCAATTCACTAAGGCCTTCTGAACATGCTTAGAAGGACCCAATGTTACATTCTCATTCTACCTGGGTGAGTGCATGTACTGTACTGTGCAACCCCCCCTGAAATGTAGGACTGTGCGAAACAACATCGTTTCGTTTCACCATTTCAAAAGGACAGTGTTTCATTTTGGTGTTTCAAAGCACTGACTGTTCCGTTTCATTTAGTTGAAACTGTTTCGCTGTTTCGATGCTGTTTTGATGTATTTTGATATTTTGCCCATAGGCTATAATGGGGAATCACAAAACTGCCTATAACGTTGTCATTTCTTGCCTGATTCTGCTGAAAATTTCAGGGATGGTATCCCCTGCTAAGGGCATGAAGTCTGCCAAGTTTCAAGGAGATAGGTATGGGTTTTTTTGTGAAAATGCAGTTCAAACCGTTTAAAGCAAAACTAGTATCACCTGCCAGCAGCGGCAGCTTACTGTCATCCCATGTGCAGATCTGGGAGCTGCACCCCCTGGGAGGAGTCAGCATAGTCCCGCAGCCCTCCCAGGGGGTGCAGGCCCCCGGATTTGTGTGCGGGATGACAGCTCTGCTTGGGGCAGCGCCAGCACTGAGTTCTTCCCAGAGTTTAGTGCAGGCTGCACCAAGCAGACTCAGGTGCTAGGACTGACACTGGCCCCAGCCAGCAACAGCAGCACGCTGTCATCTGCGTGCTCTGTATCCAGTGAGTGCAGAGCTTTTTTTAAAAAAAAGCCCCGCACTCACCGGTTCTGGCAGCGGCAACTGGGGCCTCTGAGGGCTCATGGCAGAGCCCCCCCTCACAGCATGGGGCAGCGAGTGGCAGCGAGGATCGTCCCCTCCACCTGGCACCCACAGGGCAACTGCCCTATGACACAGGTGCAGCGCAACTCAGCAGCGCATGCTTTGGGAGCTGGGGCAGCTCCAGCTGCCAGCCGGAGCTCCTGGTTTGATTCCCTAGCTCTCTGATCATTCCCCCAGCTCTTCCCGGCAGGCGCAGCCCCCAGAACTATGTGCAGGGTTTCAACAGGCTGCTGCTGCCACCTGGGTAAATAGCTCAGAGCCAGCACAGTCCACAACTGGCAGTAGCAGCCTGCTGTAATCCTGCATCATCGGGGGGCCTGTGCCCCCCAGGAAGAGCTGGGGGAAGGAATCAGAGAGCTAGGAGAAAGATCAGGGAACATTCCTCCAACTCCCGGGTTGATTCCCCAGCTCCCAAACTGATTTCTGAGCCCCCGGGTTGATTCCCCAGCCCCTGGTACAATTCCCCAGCTCCTGGTCCGATTCCCCAGCTCTCTGATCATTCCCCCAGCTCTTCCTGGGACATGTGAGCCCCCAGTTCTGTGCGCCAGGTTTCAGAAGGCTGCTGCTGCAGGCTGGGGCCAGTGCCTGCAGCAGCAGCCTGCTGAAACACTGCGCAAAGATCAGGGGCCTGCGCTCCCTGGGAAGAGCTGGGGAATTGAACCGGGATGCTAGATGTCAATATTACAGCAGTCCTTCCCTCCTCTTCCGCTTCCCTCTCCTTAGTTTCTGTTTAGTTGCAAGCAAGTTTTGAGTGCCCTCATTTCATTTTGAAGCCTTTTGTTTCATTTTGATTTTGCTGTTTTGAGCTGAAAATGAGTTAAAGCAGCTTTGAAATGAAATACCCACCAGAATTTTGCACATCCGTACTGAAACGTTCACAACAGGGGAAAAAACATGACAAGTTACTTTCTGAGGAAGGTGTACTTGCAAAGTAGACCCACACTCTAAGACCTTCCTTACCCAGATGCACCTTGAACACATCTTTTATTTGGCCACTTCTAAAGTGCTTTGGCCACCATGCCATCGGTCAGAAAATGCAAAAAGTGTCCCTTCTGTTGAGGCTAGTCAGCAGGGCAGCTGAAAGGGGAAGATATATGGGGTTAGGTGGAGAGCAGTGCAGAGAGTGCGTCTCGTTGAGATAGGCAGCACAGAAGGCTGTCTTGGGTTCTAGTTCCTGTTTCCAATGGGGCATCAGCTTTCCCCCCTGCTGGGTAGCTATTTTATCCACTGACTATTGAATAAAAAATGTAAAAACAGCTTAAATGGCAGGGGATAGATCCAGAAGTTTTTTTATCCTCAGTCACTGTCTGCTGCACCAAGGCACAGTCCACCTGTATAACTCTTTTCCTAGGCCTACATATCACTCCTCCTTGGCTGTCCAATGGCTGTTGACAGGATGGATAGAAATAACTTTTGCCATGCTCTATCTAACCCATGGCCTGGTGGTTAGAGGACCTTACTGTGAAGTGGGAGATGCTGGTTCAAACCCTCTTGGGATGAAAGAGCTATATAACTTTGGTCTCCTGCTCCATAACTTCTAGACAAATGTGCTAGAAAATGGGAGGACTCTCCTCTTCCATCCCTTTCTTTTTGTGTGTGTGTGTGATCCACACAATGGATGAGGGGCTTGCAATTTACATAACTAAAAGTGGATGGACTAACATTTTTTAAGGAGCATAAAGGAGGTAGGTACCTAATTAATTTTAAAATTCACCTAGCTCCCTGTGGCCCCTTTGAAAATTCCAACCTACACTAATGCAATGGCTCAGGGAAATACACTGACTCTGTAAAGCACAAGTCCATTGCTAAGCAGTGGACTGGTTTGAGCTTGTACTATGGCATCCCAGCTTTTTCTTCTGAAAGCAGAGACCTCAAAGGTCATCTTTATTTACCTAAGTTTCCATGCTGGGCCCTGCTAATTCTTTGAAGGAGTCTCATGTTGCTCTATTATTGAGACAGTCTGGGAAGGATGTAAAGATGTAAAACTAGCAAATCCTTTCAACATGCAAAACACTGATCATTAGTGTTTGTAATGTTCTATAGAGGCTATAGACTTAAAAACAATGGCTTGGTTTGGAATGAAAGAAAACTGCACCTGTGGGGATGCATTAACATGCTTTATGAAAGCAGGTTCTTTATCTTAATTGCTTTATCTGTGTGTATTCTGTGTACTGTGGACACACATATGACAACACAGATATTGCATCCCTGTGTATTTACTCTTCACTAAAAATTGTACAAGAAATTACTTTTATTAGACAACTGCCTAATAAGAATAGACCACTTCCTTTCAGTAACTAGTTTTTGTCAGTCTTTCAAAACAATACCTGTAATAGGTTCTTAGGACTGATTCATGCTGCAAAATTATAGTCATAAACATACATTTGAATAAAAAATGCAAATATTTGCATGGTGCTTCTGATCACTTTCTTATGGTCTATGTACTTATGAACATTTGTTTGCATAGAAAGAGAAAATGCATGGAAATGGAAAGAAATGCTTGCATGGCCAATTACATAAGTCTTTGGAAAAGTCGTACAGAATTGTATAACTATATAAATATGTGATTCTATAGAACCTGTGCTAAATACCACATAATTTAATTGATTGATATTATTGCCATAGGTTACTTAAAACATTCTATAGAATGCTCTAGCAAGGACAGAAATTTCTATAGGTGTGTTTTAAAACAAAACCGTGTTAGAGACCGCTGTTTTCTACTACATGCTATGGGACATTTTTATAATGGGGAAATGGTGGCAATCACTGTGAAATCTCCAAACTCTACAGGGCTGACAAATTCTCTAGCCAGGAAGCAGACAAAATAGCAACGAGACTGACCATTAAATCTAATCACAGACAGTAAAGATTTTATTTTGAATAGCTATTATTACAGTGAAACTACAGTGCCCTGATGCAAAGATAAATTGGAGTCTTTCCACTGATTTCTAGGGCTTCAGAAAAGGGTTCACTTGAGGTGAACAGTATTTGGAGAATCCATAAGCTAAGACAGGTTCACAGAAAACATCCATCAAATAATTCTGGATTATGAACACATTAGTAGAACTTTGTTCATAGGTAACGGTCAAAAGCTAAACTCAAATTCCTCAGGACAAGCCCCTGTCCCAGATACACTCTCAGGTTATATACCATTATATGTAGTGTTTCATATAACTAATATTCCAATTTACGTGCAAAATAAATCACACCTAGCAAGAAAGTTGTACTTCCAAAAGAATTTTCTTGTTACAGAAACAAATGGCTAGAATATGTAAACCTGTCTGCTTTGTACACACAAAAATAGACCAAACACAACTATACCTGATGTAATTAGCTCACAGTTCATAGTGTCTCTAGCTCTTCTACTCTGCGGACTTAGAAATTGTGTAGAAGCTTTGCTGCTGCTTGTTTAGAAGATCCTTTTGGGAAATACCCCCATTAACAATGGAAGTAAAACATTCATGGAGAGAGCTTGCTGGAACACAGCAAGCTCTGTTCCAGCAAATATTCCCTCAACTTGAAGAATATTTAATACACCTCCAATAAAATAGAGGACAGATTGTTGACTCCCTGCAGGACTGTTTGTTAAAACACACAAACTAGAAAATCTTAAATTATCTTTGACCAATTATTCACTCACATGTAGCAAGGAATGTTAATCAATGGGCAAGAAATATTGTCAGCTGATTATTTTTCCTTTATCGTCATCATGATAGAATTTGGGCATTGTATGCCTGCCCTGGTGTAGCTACATAAAGATTTTACAAAAAGGTTTTAAACTATTTGCTTGGGAAGCGGAAAGGGTAGTTACTCTGCTGTTTACGCTGCAAGGTTGCTTTATAAATGGATCCATAGTAGGAGGCAAATCTCCAGGATGGTCTTTAGTAAGCCAAGGCAAAAACATTCTTGCTTTGCTGCACTGCTCTGAGAGCGTACCTGTAAGCCTAAGATTCTCTATGAGATGCTAAACAGAAAGGAAACCCTAGCTGGGGAACAGGTAATCTAATATGCCAAAGGTTCCCATAGGAACACGTTTCTTTTATTTATTCATGTTTGAAATGTCTGTCTCTTTTGGAGTCTTCCTCTGAGCAAGTGCATGAGGACACCTTTGGAGCAGAGCTGCAGTAAAGTAGCATCCCTGCTGCTGCACAAACTCCTCAAAGCCTGCCTAGTGTTGGCGGGTAGTTTCTTACTGTTCATCTAAAGCTTATCTGGCAGCACTCTTTTAGGCACATGACAAGCAGCACAGCCAAAGGACCCCTGTGCAGAAAGAATGGGGAGAAAAAGGAACACAGTTGGGAATGGGGAGGAAAAGTTGCCTGAGCAACTTTTTCTGTCACTGATCTATGCAATGTTAGGGAATGAAAAAAGCAGAATGGTTAAAACTGGTGTAAATTTCAACTGAAATCTTCCTCTGATCCTCAGCTTTCCTGATCAGCAGCTGATTGTTTCCAGTGAGGCCTAAGTTTCTGCTCACAAGGAAAAGCAAAACTGCGCAAGCCCTGAGGCTGCTTGGGCCCCAGCAGGATTCTGCCCTCTATCTCACCTGTGTGGCCCAATCCATAGGCACTCTTGAGGCATGCCTACCAGATCAGGCCTTGCTCAAAAGGTAGCTGGAAAAGTGACTTGGGCTTGCTGTAAAATGGTGCCCATTTTACAGAATAGCCTACTGGCTAAGAGTCCTCATCTGGGAGGTGGGAAAGGAAAGTCTGGGACTCTGCTCCAAAGAATCTTTATTTATACAAAGTGGAATAGCTCCAGCAGAGGGGAGTGTACACTGCCCCAAGGCTTTGTTGGGAAGCACATCATATTAATTAAATAAGTAAGTAAAATCTCTCCAGAATATGCTAGAGCAATGGCTCTTAAATTTCTTAAACTCAGTGGACCCCATAGAAAATGCCAGCTCTTAGCTTGTATGTATCCAAGTTGTAGCCATATTGGTCTAGAGGAACAAGCAATCAAGACTCGTTGTAGAGATGATGTCTTTTATTAGACCAACAAGATTTTTGCAACAAAAATTCAGTATTTGCAAGCTTTCAGGCACAAACACCCTTCATTAGACATTGCAGAAAAGATTATAAGTTATCCTGGGTAGAAATGAAAGTTCATATTTCATAGGATTTCAGAGAAGTTAAGAGATGGAAAACTCCTCTGAGCAGTCAGTTCATAGCTGGTATGGAGTCTCTTACCTCTATGTGAGGTTCTGTGATGATGCAAATTACCTTGAAAAAAAGGCAGAGGCAGTCTCTCAGGTTTCTACCGAGGAGAACTTTAACAATCTTTACTCCAATGCCCGATGAAGGGTGTTTGTGCCTAAAAGTTTGCAATTAAAGAATTTTTTTGCAAAAATCTTGTTGGTCTAATAAAAGATCTCATCTCTACTCCAAGTCCTGATTGTTAGGAGTCCTGAAACAGCTTCTTTGATTCTGGCACAGTTAAAAGGAGTACAATTAGTTAGAAATTAGACCACTATCCTTAGTCTGTAATAAAATGGAGTATAATTAAGTTACAACATAGAGGGTAGGGCTGAAAGATGCTGTATATTTTAGTGGTTTAACAAATACAGGGATAACATGTTTTTACAATAGACAACAAAATGGCACTGGCAAAATCTTATATATTCAAGTGAATTATGCACTTACACAGAAGGTGTATAAGTAGAGTACACTGTAATAGTTGATTTGTGTCTTCTTCCTGTCACTTATGTGGGAAGGAGGCCATATACAGCCTACATTGTGCCCAGGCAGAGAGAAATCCTATTTATAGTAAAATAAAATGAGACTGACAAACTGTTTCAATGCAAAACAAGATGTAAATTCCAGTTACAGATTTGGTGAAATTTCACCTACCCAGATCTCTCTCCAGGAAAAATAAAAAATGGACTGTAAATGGTCTCCCTGCACTGGTGCATATGTGTATATTATATAAGCCAGCCAGGGTGACAACCCAGCAAATTATCCTTCCCTCTCCTATTTTCAAGCAATGCAGCTGAGCGTAGACACATTCTGCAAACATACAGAATTTACCAAACTGTTTTTGAACTGTTCTAGCCATGACAGTGAGCCTACCTCTATCAGACCACATCCGCTACTCAGTTGGGAGAATAAACAAGGGCTGTTGGCTTTAAATGCTCCATAAAAACTGCATTTGAGTTCTGTGCTTTAAGCAGCAGCTTTTTTTCATTTGGTCTGCCTTCAGTGAATATACTTACATAAACCTTGAGAAGTCTTTGGATTGAAAATATCATTAGCCATGGTTCCAGGACTCTGACACTTTTCAAAGTGCAAGCAGAAGAGACATTACTCAACAGAACTTTATTTAAACTTAATTAGTCATTGGGGATATTATTTATCTCGTGGCATATAACAAAACAAAGGTCTGTCACTACCAGACATATCTGAACTTAGCAGATGTATTCATGGCTTCTGGCTTCTATTAAGGATCCTCTAAAAATATGCTTTTGGGTCTTCTCTTTGTGATACTTTGACAGGATAATAGAATTAGATTTGCTGAATTCCACTAAACTGTAAAGTAACGTGTCATCAGCTTCACTTACTCTTCAAATATTTTTCTCCGGCAAAGCTCATCAATCTAGCTTTTCAACCTATGAAACATGACGCCATGAAACAGAAAGGGCGACTCAATCACTTGTCCAAGTGACAGGAATGTGAAATGTTGAACACCAGAGCCCAGTGGCAGGATACAGGCTGCCTGGTTTGGGTTTGCTTAGAGCTTGTCTGCATTTCCAGCCTGAATGCAAATATTATTCTAGCACTGATGCAAGTGTCTTGAGGTTTAGGAAGGATCTTGGGGCCCTTGCTTTCCTAGCTGCTCTAAGATGTGTGTGCTAGAGAAACAAAGTACTTTGCCCCGGGGACTGACAGATTCAGCCTTTTTATAGTGCCACAGCTTGCTGAGGCATGGAGTGGCCCTTATCATGACTGGAGGAAGCCAGAGGCCAGCATCCACTACAGGAATGAGACAGAAAATGGACAGTGAAGAAAGAAAATGTCCAGCAAAGGAGAAAACTAATATACTCACAACATTACTGTTTCACCCATGCTTTTTGTCTGTCTGCTGTATACCCTGCTTATTGCTCTGTGCCCCACTTTCCTGCTCAGTTGAACATTTGCCCCTTTTACCCATTTCCCCTCTCTGTTCCTCTTTTTATGCCAACCTGTATGCCTGGAATAGGCTCCTACCTGACGCATACAAAACTCACTTCATGTCTTCCAGGAAACTAAGACATCACCAACCTCTCCATGAAGCATTGATCCTATAAAATGGCCACACTCCCACCCTCTCTCTCACCTGGCTGTCTTCTGTGCTTGCTTTTGTATAATAGGTAAATATAAATATTACATTTTAATTAACACCACCATAACCCTGCCTTTGGGTGGAAGATTATAGTAATTTGGGCTATCTTCGACAAGCACAGGAGATGCCAAAATTGATGGTAAAAAATAAAACAATAGAAAGAAAGGCACACATGCATCTGCAAGGAATGCAGTACACAGAGAGTCTGCGTGTGACCAAGTTGGAGATCTAGCAGGTATCAGAGAAAACCATATGCTATTTGTATCCTGGCAAACACATTGACTTAATACTGAAATATTAGTCTAATGATATGGGGCCAGATCTTCTAGCCTTCCCAAACTGTGATTCATACAAGGCTACTAATCCCTTTCCTTTCCTCAGGGATTAAGGCTGGGGGCAGGAAGAAGAGTGACACAGGAACCATTATGGTAGCTCTGGTCATCTGAGGATTCCCTCGCACAGGGAAATGCCTGACTTGGCTGTACTGCAATGCACCTTCAAGCAATCCTGAAAATCTTATGATTTTTAAAAGGTTTAGAAAAACAGAATGGCAGCTGAGAAGTCATCTGTGGGTAGGAGAACTACGCTACAAACAGAAGCCACGTGAATGGCTGCAGTAGACTGCACCATGACCCTAAATTACCAGTAGGCTCAAAGAGTAAATCTCGAACTCCGAGTCCTGTTCATTCAGGCACTTTGTTGTCAGCTGGATGAAAGAGTCTAAAAAAAATAACCCAGACCACCTGTAACAAACTGCTTAGCAGCCGCTCCTAATGGCAAGTCTGTTCAGGGCAAAAAAATGGCAGCTTGAAGAAAGCAGAGGAAAAGCTTAAAAAGAAGACCTATCTCTTGATAACAAATGTAAGGCCTTTTCCTGAGAGGGTGCAGGGAGAAGAATGCTAAGCTTGACTTTTCTCTCTCCCACCCCCTCAACCTCTTTTTTGTAAGACAGTAACTGTCTAACAAAGGACTCAGTGCTGGCCCTTAACCCGAGTGGACAGCTTGGAAAAAGTCTAGTAGTGTGAGACAGACAGAAAATATATGGGTGATAAAGCATATGTTGCTTATCCTGGAGGAAAACAGTGATTAACACCATCAGAGAGTCTTCTTGCTAGAGGAAATCAGTTAAAATATTTTTGGGTTTGCACAGTGCTTTCTGGAGAGATCAAGTTTTCTTTCCAAATCTGTGCTGAGATATTACAAGCAGAACAACTCATCCTGTGGGTCCTGTGTAGTCCTTGAAAACTGCTCGGGATGTGAAAAGAAATCTAAGGTATGCAGGTGGCATGGTTGCTTTTTTTAGGCCCCAATCCTTGAAAGACACCTGTAACAGTACACAGCCCCACCAGCACTTTTACAGAGACATTTCTGTGTTAGCCACGTGATACTACTAGGCAGCTCCATGTAGACACAGGGCTCAGACTGAGCCATCCCTTGGCAGAATGGAGGGCTTACAGAAGGCGGTATTTGGAATGAGGACATGTAGAAATGGGCATGTTCATCAACAAGCACATTAAGGCACTGGTTCTCATTAGGCCTTTTGGGCTCTGCTGTGCCGTAAATTTAGCATAAATTATAAGGAGCACGGGGGTAGAGATATGAAGTCTTGCTGCAGCCAACATGTACTAAGTTCTTTGCGGGAAGAAGTTACTCTTGCACATATTGCATCCCCTGCCAGGTTCCAGCCTGTGTTGCAGATTGAACTGCTCTTATAGAAACCATTTCAAGAACAGTAATCAAGCAAGATATTGAATGGTGCCAGCTACCCATTTCATTCCAAGCTGTTGGTGGCAGATTTCTGGTATGGTTCCCTTATCCACAATTAATAGGGAATTCTTTTACAACATCCCAGGCTACATCATAATCTATAGAGATACCTTTTACCATCAGAGGTGGGCTACAGTGTGGTTTTGAATGCATTTACAGTACAGTTTCTAACCAAGTCTACTAGCATGTTAGCCTCACAATGCAAACTATAAAGAAAATGAGCCACAAAATCATTTCAGCTTATGTCAACTGCTTTGTATCTAGAAGCTGCTTGGAACAAGTAAGGGTTTTCTTTTGCAAATGTATCCTTGGACTATATTGGAGGTGCTAAAAGTGCAAAGAAGTAGAAAATCTACAATTAAAGCTTCTAAACTGTGATGGTTGATATGTTAAGCAGTCTCATTAGATAGGCAATTAGAATGCATTGCTATTGCATCCAGTTCATTATGAGGACACTGTGACCCGCCTCTTACTACTTCACACATAGTAACGGTTGCCATGTAGGGGAGAGACTCACTAAACACAAACACTAAAGTTACAAGGCAAGAAACAAGCAAATAACTTCAGTGTCATGCCTGTTTAACTCCATGTACGGTGCAGAGAGATTTCATTAGATGAATTGTCTTTTCTGCAATCCAGAGTTGCATGCTGAACACTTTTTCAGAGGATAGGAAGTGGTCAGAACCGATAGAAGTAGAAGAGGTGAAGAAATATTCCAATTGAATGTAGCAAAAACACAGTACCCTGCTCACTTGCCAAATTTACACTCTCTCAAAAATGAATACCCTAAGAAACTATTGTCATTAGAAAGTCAAGTCATTAATCATCTCAGTATGTTGTATAATTGAAAAATTACTGAAACTGCAGAAACCGTTCTCATTTTATTTTTCACTTTGCCTCTGGGTGAATCTTTCTATGTTCTATTAATAGAGCTGGATTTTTAAAATTTGTATTACAGAGAATTTGAGGGGGAAAAAAGCCCATTTAAGTAACCCTTTGGGTTACAGAGGAACCCATTTTAGGGAGCTAACGAGCTCAGATGTCATACTGAGAACATTAAATTACATGAGAAGAGGAACTGTTGCAGTAGCGGCTTCACTCTCTCTCTTTCTGGGTGTCTACACAGTAACCTAAATATGTCATTCTCTCATTCTTTTCATGCAAATCTATTACACTCAGCAGCAAAATCTGGTCCTTTTTAGTAGAAGAGCTAACTCAGGGTCTGTCTCTCTTTCTCCTGACCCTCACCCCTATCTCTGCTTCCCTTTTGAATGGCATCTGGCAACAGCAATGCATTTTACATCAGATGTTTTATTTCACCAGATGAGTATTTCTGCTTTGATTTACATTTTTAATATGGAAGGCCTCAGCATCCTTCCATATTAAAGATGTGTGCACAGGAGTGTGCAGGTGTGGGCACATTCTCTCTCCATCTGAGCCATTCATCGACAGAGAACTGTGTTTTATTTGCTTCTTTATTCCAGGCTAGTATTTTAACCCTTTATATCAACAGCCCTTCTCTTCCCCCGAGGAGCCCTGAGGGCAGGATGAACAAGTGCTGGCCTTTCTCTGCCATTACAGTTTTTGATGGCTGGGTGGTGCTAGAGAGTAAACCATAAATCTGTCTCCTAGCAGAGATTAAAAGTGTCATTTCATTTCTGCAGTGCTCTCAGTTCCCATGAGATCGAGACAGGAGATCGTTAAATTTGCCCTCAAACTCAGGTCTCCCAAGTGGTAGTCCAGACTACTTCAGATATGAACTGTAATGTTACAGTAATATAGAGAACACAGATCTCACACAGCCACAGACAATATTGCAAATGGATTTCCTTTTCAGAAGAAATGGAACACACAAAGTAGCACCGTCGGTCATTACATTTTTCCTTTTCCTCCTCATTACAAATATGGCACATCCTTCTACATCCTCGTAGGTGACATCCTGGCTCCATGGCAGGGAGAGTTGCTGTTACTTCAGTGAGCAAAGAATTTAATCCAATATTTCTAGTCTCTAGGACAAGATGGTGACTCTAGGCAGAGCCCTGAACAAAGGGTCAGACCTACTCCCAGGAGCATTTCCACAAGACCTTGTAACATAGATATACAACTCTGAGGCACAACCCTCCCTGCTTCCTGCTTCCTCCAGGGAGGAGATGCTAAGGTATATTTTATAGCAGCTACAAATTCCCACAGCTACAAATTCTAGGGCTGTATGGGTGGCAAGATGCAACAAATTGTGGACCAGAGTACAAATGGGCTCCTAATGGGGGTTTCTTACTATCTTGTGGTGGAAGTAGAAGTCACAGTTTATCTCTGGCCACAGTACCTAATAGCAGTACCCCCATTGTCACCCAGTAATTTTTGCCCTCATGCCTTACCTCACATTGCACTTTTAGATCAAAATCAAATAATGACAACAGCAACAGAGTGACCTAGATAAACTGGAGGACTGGCCAAAAGAAATCTCATGAGGTTCAGCAAGGACAAGTGCAAAGTCCTGCACTTAGGACAGAACAATCCATACAGGCTGGGGGTGACTGGCTGGGGGCTGAAAAGGACCTGGGGTTACAGTGGACAATAAGCTGAATATGAGCCAGCAGTGTGACCGTGTTGCCAGGAAGGCTAACGGCATGCTGGGCTACATTGGTAGGTGTGTTGCCAGTAAGTCAAGGGAAGTGATTATTGCCCTCTTCAGCACTGGTGAGGCCACATCTGGAGTACTGTGTCCAGTTATGCACCCCCCACTATAGAAAGGATGTGGACAAATTGGAGAGAGTCCAGCAGAGGGCAGCAAAAATGATTTGGGGTTGGGGACATGACTTGTGAGGAGAGGCTGCGGGAACTGGGCTTATTTAGTTTGGAGAAGAGAAGACTGAGAGGGGATTTAATAGCAGCCTTTAACTACCTGAAGAGAGGTTCAAGAGGGGATGGAGCTAGGCTGTTCTCAGTGGTGGCAGATGACAGAACAAGGAGCAATGGTCTCAGGTTGCAGCAAGGGAAGTTTAGGTTAGATATTAGGAAGAATTTTCTCGCTACGAGGTTAGTAAAACACTTGAGCAGGTTACCCAGAGAGGTGGTGGAAGCTCCATCCTTGGAGGTTTTCAAGGTTTGGCTAGACAAAGCTTTGGCTGGCATGAACTAGTTGGGGCTGGTTCTGCTTTAAGCAGGGGGTTGGATGAGATGACTTCCTGAGGTCCCTCCCAACCCTCATTTTCTATGATTCTATGATCAACAGAGTCCAGAACTAGCAAATAAAATGATAAACTACATCTACTCAATCATGTTGCCTAATATTGTAGCCTTCCTACTGCTATCCCAATACTTTACTTCTGGACAGGAAGTGGGACATGCTTTATATCCAGAAAATCCACATTTATTAAACATATAAATACTAGTCCTAGTATTGTTAGCAATAGGTCATGCCATTTTCAGAACTTGCAAAATGACACTGTGAGTAAATGGGGCTCAGACATTGCTCAAGATAAAAGCTACGTACTCCAGATAAGGGAAGGGGAAGAGAGTTTAGGAGTATACAGTAATAAATCATGCTGAGATTTATGCTCTTCCATAAAATGTATCTCCATCTGCCTGTTCCTGCATGAACTTTCTGTCTCTTTTTCCACTAGTTCCTTCTAACAAGGACATCATGCCCACCTCTCTCTCATGCTGGCAGAGTAAATAAGCCATAATTGCCAGAAGTCAGCAAAAAAATTTTCTCCACAGATTTATGCAGGGCTTTAATTTCTGCTAATAAGGTGAGTCACTGGAAGAGCCCTGGCTCTGCATGAGGGCTTGTAGAGCCTACTATTCTGCTTCTCGTGGATGACCTGTACTAATATAGCTATCTTCAGTGGCTTGAAAATGCACAAAGGTATATGAATCTGCTGCTGCTTCCAAGTTACCTATCACTGGTCCTTTGGTTCATGCAAGCTCAGGGTTGGTACAGGTCCCCTAAAAAGAAGCAACCTCCCAGAACTCACAATGCACTCATTCCTCACAGCCTGAGAAGCAATCACACTCAGAAAGAGATGTGTACAACTGTGCAACAGCATCACTTAGTGTCTCTCACTATATCAATTTTGCAGCACTTGTCCACTATCTACCGCCTTTCTCTGTCTCCAGCCAGAACCATCCCTTGCATTCATCTGCACTATTCAAAAAAATTATTTAACTTTTATTCCCTTCACATTTTAAATGTAAAAATATGCCACACTATATAATAACTGGCTTCTCTTGGTCCACTGTCAAGCACTGGGCAGGTACCTTATGCAGCCGACTTACCTCTTGAGCTCCAGATGAGTCCTTGGCTAGAGGTTCTGCAATTCTGATTGGTGGAGCCACACACCAATCAGAAGCAAATCAGGAAAAGCAAGGCCATGCCTTTTCCCCCAAGAAAGGGGGCAAGGAGTAGTTTGGACCTGGTTCGAGACTGCGCCCAGCCAGGTCTGGGGAACTTTGGGGTGGAGCCCCTGAACACTATAAAAGTGGAGCATGCTCAGCACACTGGGGGAGAGAGACACAATGGGGAATGGCAAGGAGAGAAGAGCTTCAGAGACAACCATTATCGGGACCCCGCCTGAGCCTCGATGGTGCGCAGATTGGTGCACACAGAGCTGGCCCTGGGAGCAGCTTGAGGCTGCTCAGGCCCCACACAGTGTGCAGATCAGTGCATGGAGAACCAGCCCTGGGAGCAGCTCAAGTCTGGTTAAGTTAGCACCAGCTCTAGGCTGAATAACCAGAGCCCTCCAGTGTGGCTCTGCATTAAACTAAAAGAGCCCCGGTGCCCAGAGCAGGGCCTGGGAAAGGGAAAACCCCCCAGTATGAGGCTGGGGAACTGGAACCAGTAAGGGCTCAGCTCCTGTGGGAGTGCCCTGGGTGCCCAGATGGCGGGGCACCAGGCCATCGAGAGGAGCCGGAGGCACCACTGGAGAGAGGCCCTAGTGGGAATGGCCACCAGGGGATGAGCCTTGGCTGCTTCAGAGCAGGTGCATGAGTTGCTGGGGAAGCGGGCCCTGCAGGGGAGGTGGGCTTGGGAGAGGAGGGTCTGCAGCCTCCACCCTCCTCCATTGTGGGGGGAGGTGTCCACATCCCAAGGCTATTAAGGGGATGGGTTCCAGGGAACTCCCCGGGACGTGCTGAGCGCACTATTTATGGTATTGTTATCTCAACTTACCTGGGTTATTTAAGTTGATCCCCATATGTGCTTATTGTGTTGATGCCTTGACTTACCTGTTTCAATGTGTTAATCCCTGTTTCGTGCAGGAGGCATTAAGTATTGTATATGCTGTGAGTCACCTGGTTTATGCTTTTGTAGTCCCTAGAAGTGGTGTTATATGTTGATATATGGTGTCACATGTTAATTTTACTGTAAATATTTAACCTTCCTTATTTATATTTATTTATTGTAACAATAAATTTGTATATAGTTAAGTGCTTGGTCTCGGCTTGGCTCTGTAGAGAGGACAGGGAACCGCTCCCAGGTGGCAGGCCCCTCTCCCAGCACCCTGCCTGACCACCATCCCTTCCATTGGACGACAGGGCACACCCCCTGGGTGTACCCAGGCTACACTTACAAACTGAGCACTTGTACCAATCCGCCTCAGTGGGGGACTGTCACACAATAAAACTATGCTGCTATGTTTGGAGTTTGGCAGTGCAGGAGTTTGATTAAACACTCTTACAGGTGTTCTCATTGTCTTTGTTTTTTCAATACCGGGAAGAAAAAAGTCTACACTACTGGGGCCTAAACAACAAGATGGCATCCATAACATTTGAAACACCTTAGATTGGGTGGGCAAAATGCAGCCCACAGGTTATTTTATCCAGCCCGCAGGGCCCCTAACATTTTTTAGAAAATTAATTTTTATCTGCCCCTTGCTGCCTGTCATGTGGCCCTTGATGGCTTGCCAAAACTCAGTAACCGGCCCTCCTCCCAAAATAATTGCCCACCCCTGCCTTAAATGCATCATGTTGGGATGGGACTGGATGAGTAGAGTGGAGTCTGAAATGCTTTTCAAATCCTGCCACAACAGCAATGCTAGTGATAGGTCAATGAAGCACACTGCTATTATTCAGTTAGGTTAGCACCCGCTACATATTAGGTCCATCAAAATATTCAAGAAGAACAATCCCTGCTCTAGGAAGCTTTTAAGTCAGGAAGGAGATGGCTCTCTCCTGGGACAGACTCTCCTAATGCTGTCCCAGATCAAGATCTCACCCACCCAAAAATGACAGACACTTACCTTTGTGACCAAACAGCATAAGCTCTTGCATTCAAGGCATATTCCAACTCAAAGCGGCTACGTAAAGCTGCAACATGACTGCGGCCAGGGCCACCTCGTGCCACAAGGCAGTCCGAAGAAGAGGAAGGAGAGAGAGAGCCACTGCTGTTGCTGGAGGCTGGAGACATCAGCTGCATTAAAAAGGGCACTGTTAATATTTCCTCATGAACCTTTCCAAGATTTAGAGGGTCCATAGGACTGAGCACATGTGAAAGAGCCCAAGATTTCTGCTGCAGTCCTGGATTATTTTTATTTCCCTCTTTCTCATTAATATTTGTGCCCCATCTTTCCCTTACATCTGTGGTTGGAAAAAAAAAAAGAAACCTCCTGACTTCAATCAGCAGGAGAAAAGAGCTGCATCCCACTTGCCAACAGAAGTGGCAAATTCATCATCACTTGGAGTCCTTAAATTGAGATTGGATGTCTTTCTAAAAGACATGCTCTAGTTCAACTATGAGTTATTGGGTTTGATCATGTTCACTTATATAGTAAAGAAGAATAAATTCCCTCCACGGCAGGAATTACTGGGTGAAATTCTCTGGCCTGTGTTATATGGGAGGTCATGCTAGATGATTATATTGGTTCCTTCAGGCATTCTAATCTGTGAATCTCTCCGTAGCAACCCAGAATGGCAGGGCTGCAGCGTGTCAGGGTAAGCAAGTGAAATATATGTACATGTAAATATAAAGATTGTGACCTGACTTCCTGTGACAGCAAAAGTCTGGACTCAGTGACCTAGGATCTCCTTTCTAGTCTTATGCTCTTACAAAGTATTAGGAGGCATTTAAAGGATTCAGAATGAACCAAGGTGATTTGCTGAGTGAGGGGGAAGGAGAAGAGAGGAAGTGGAAAATAAAAAGAAAAAAAAAAATCTTATTACCTCAAATGTCATCCTTTGTTGCCTGCTGTACTTAACAATTCTCTATAGATTTTGCTCCTTAAAACTCTGCCTAAACAAGGCTTTGCCATGGACACGGTGGTGCTTAAGACTAACTCCCTCGCTAGCTCCTTTTTTTTTTTGGAATGTAAGCTCCTGCCCCAGATTTCATCTTGCATGCGCTGCTGCCTATGTATCACAGAAGTCAGGTCTCCCATGAGAGAGCATGGTTACATGTGATATAGTGCTTCACATTTTTTTTTAAACTTAAAAGCTTCCACCTACACATAAAGCAACCTGCTGCAGTCAGACCATGAAGAAATGAAATAGATTATGGGTGTCTGCTGTGACCCTTAAGCTCAAGAACAGTAATACATTTAAAAAGAAGAGGAGAGTTTTTACAACTCTCACATCCACACAAACAGCAAAGATCATTCCAGGAACTGAAATCCTGAATTAAGCTTACTTTCTATTCAATCACTTATCTTCAACAGTTTGAATGCTAATAGATCTAGCTGGTTATTAGCCACAAAGCCAGGCAGGAAGTTAGTTTTGTTTTCTTCTTTGCATGTTTTCTCTTAATTCCCTTCCCAAAGATTCATGCCAGGCTGATTATCCTTTCTAGCTAAGCAGCCCCTGGTTTGATCAAGGGGAAAAATGACTCTGCAAAAGACTATATTAAAGTATAGTCCCTATCTCTCAGCACTGTCTCTCTCTCTGCAGTGTTACCATTTCTGAGACCCAATATCCAGTGTTCGTGGCAGTCTATTGTGTTGGGCCGGCCTTCAGGCATCTGCTTCTTATGACACCTACAGGCTATTGTTACTATATCATCTTACAATGTAATGGGTCAGTTTACAAGTCGGTAAATCCACTCAACAGACTCTGGTTTCTGTTACAAAACAACTGTTTGCTTCCACTTGTGCTGCACTCCAACTTGCAATCACATATCACACAGCTATTTGGTGCTTTCGCACTGCAGTTGGCAGGAAGTCATATCTTTACCTCGATATTGCAAAGACATTCTTCTAGCTTGGTGACTACTTCAGAAAATTCTGGTCTTCCCTGTAAAAACAAAGAGAGAGGGGACAGGAGAGGGGAAAAGCACATTTTGTGCTTTAAATAGAGGAACAGCTGAGAAAAGAAATTTTAGTTTTTAAAATGTGGATATCTACATTAGAAAAAAAAACTTGGCAAGGGAAGTTGATACAATATATAGATAAGCCAACTCATCCATATATGCCAATATATTTCTCATTTAAACTGTACAAAAGGAGGACTGATAATGGATTCTCTCCAATCCTCTTTCTTCTATATTCCTTACCATTGTCATGAGTATGCTTATAGGTACTCTAATAATTGCAAGTTGAGCTTGTAATATGACCTTCTAACAGAAACATCAAGTGAAGCACTTATGATTCTTATAGGACTTCCCAGTGTGTATCTTATCAGATATACACCTCAGGAGATGACTTTTTAAACTCCTGGCCAGAAAGCGCTTGGGGTCAGCTCCTTGATCAATACTTGGATTGGCAGCAACTTTTTTCCCTCCCTTGATTCATATATATTCTCAATGTCTCTCAACAAAAATTGCCTTAAAAATGGTCACCTGACATTTACACAATTGTATATTTTAAGAATTTTAGGGTAAATCCGTGTAGCTCTAACTCACATGAGCAGTCACAGCAATTCAGCACATGTAAGCAAGGTTTCAGGATTTGTCTCTAAACCTTAACCTTGCTGAAATAATGAAAAAATAGAAAATGTGTGGGCTTAAATAGCTGTGTCTTTCCTGCAAAATATGAGAAGGATAATGACTGATCAAGAACAATGTGATCAGTGCCATAGGCTCGGGAACTAATACCAATTTAGTAGAAGTACCATATGAGAAAAAAGCAATTTTATTAGTATCAGTGACTGAAGAAGAAGAATATTAAAAAGGCTGTAGCTATCCCATGCTAAGAGGTTGCTGTTTTACATACTGTGAGATATACTGTACAATGTATTCCCATCACAGACTTCTGTTACACGCTCCAACTGAATGCTAGTAGTGAGAGCACTGAGATAGTGTAGTTTTGTTATATTAATGCAGCTCTCACAAATTGGAGACTCAATATTAAAACTTTATTAAATATTTTTCACCTGACTCAATTTTTTGCATAGGTAGAACAGGTTAAGTTCTTCCAAATACCCTGTCTCTCTACACGGAATCTGTTGTAGAAGCAGAAATGGGTTTTCTCAAAGACTCTTGTCTTCTTTGATTTGTCTCCAGAGCACTAACGGAGCTCTTCTCTGGATGCTCCAGAACCTGATTGTGAGGTTATGCATGGGCTTTCCTTTGAATCTAGACCTATGCATTACATTAAACTGGTATGCAATTATGCTGTCTCTTTTTATACTAGGCCCATCATCACAGTATCTGTGCTTTCAGTTCTGTAACAAATTCAAACAAATGCATATTCTACAGCATGTGAACAGGGCCCAGTATCACATGCTGTACAATAAGCATTTGTTGGAGTTTGTTACAGACTGTATCTGTGAGAGAAGATAACCTGAGTGTGCATGAGGTTAACTGTGAGCACAAAGTTGTGTTCTCTAATTTGGAGGTTCTTGTAGGGCCTGTGCCTAAATATCTGACAGATGCATAGTTTTTTCATTCATAGTGTATGTTTATTTAAAAAGCAAAACAAAACAATGGAAATGGAAAATTCCAGTCATAAGTACTGCCCAATAGTTATTGCTGAGCCATAAATGCACCACACTCACAAAAAAATTAAAATCCTACATCACATATGTTATTTGCCTGTGCATATTTGCAATTGAATCTTGAATATTAAACGCTGATACTATGAAATCCATGCTCTTATTTTTCTTCTAGGTATGTTACTACTTCTGGTTGTTATGGTGATTCACTTAATAACATCATGCCCCTCTTCATGCATGATATGCTCGGAAGATGTTACTCTGTGTCAAGGATTAACACACGTGCTAGGTAACTATGACACTAAAAATAATTGATATTTATCCCATACTCTGTATTAGCAGTTTCATGGCTCCATTGCTGAGAGGTAAACTTTTACAGAGCAAACCTTTCACATGCTAACTAAAGAGTGATAACATTGTTTTATTTCTCTTTGCCTTGCGGCCTCACTAAAACTATTCTAAGGCCTTCAGAAGTAATTGAAAACCTTTGTTACTGAGACTGGAGTCATTTCACGCAGCAAAAACACTTTAAAAAAAGAAATAGATCATTTTAATAAGTTTTGTCTACATTTTGTGCAAAGTTCAAGCCAGCCACTGGCTGATCGAGCTATCAATTGCCTCATAACCCTGCCATGCAATTCCACAGCATTAGTAAGATTAAGTGATGTACCAATGATACAGATTAATATCAAAGTGCATTATAACTCTGAAAGAACGGTTTCTTTTTATTGGGACTAAATGAGCTGTGGAAATACTAACAAGATACGTGGCTCTATCTATTACACATTGCTTGCCTAAGTCAACAATTTAATAAGATGCCTTATTAACAACTTTAAATAGAATGTGACTTACATGCTAAAGAATAGTAACAGATACTTTATTACTACAAGCATAAAGTATCTATCCTACTACCAGCTCACAAATGGAAAGACATCAGCTACCTTAAGCTAGAAATACTACTGACCATATCAAACTAAATAATGACACTTTGCATTAAAGCACTTTTCATCTACAGTTCTCAAAAGGCCAGATTCAGATTGTGCTGGTAGCAGTTTCTACTTTGGTACAGCTACACCTACAAGTCAGGATCTTGTCACAAGAGGACAGTTCTGATTAACATGGTTAGGCACCTTGTTGAGAGAGTTATGTGCCTCCAAAGGGCAATCCAGAACACAGGAGGCACTGCATTAGCCTAGAGTTAGCCAGTAGGAAATAACAGATACAGAGATGTCTCTATGCACACTGACAGATGTGCAGCTCCCTGCTGTAAGTCATGGCACTTCACAGGACACGCCATGAGTTACAGCATTACCCCATTTGCTGTAAGAGACATTTGCTGTTGGGTCTGGGGGGCTGGAGGGATTGAGCTCCAGTTTGGAGCAGGTGTGTGTCTGCAGCTACTCTTCCATAGCCCAGCCTACCCCTCCCCCCCAGCTTCGGTGCTGTCTTCAGAATGGGAGAGGGGGTGAGAGGGGAGGGAGCTCAAATCTGGGGTTTGTCCCAGCGCAGGCTGGGCAAATCCCAGGCAGAAGTCCCTCCCGTTCCTTCTCCCCCTCCCATTCTGAAGGCAGCATTGGGGGTTGTATCAGTCAAGCCCTGTTCCTGGCTCATGCTGGCAGATGTCAATGGAGGCGCTCTGCTTTGGAGTGTTCAGATTGTCAAGTGATCAGGCACTTTTAAAGTGCTCTGCAGCCATGCACTTCTGTCAGGGCACAGCTGTAGCATGCTTTCAAGGGGCCAATCACACAACAAATGTAACTTCTGTCTGTGTCCCAAATTCCTGCCCCTCTTCAGAGCCTGGGCACTTAACTCAAAGCTGAATATCCATCCACATCATCTCAAGATCCAGAGTATCCAGAAGGCATTTTATGTGGCAGTGATGGTGCATCACCTTTTTTTTTTAAATAAAAGCCTAGTGTTTAGCATGCTTGCCCAGACTGTGGGAAACAAGGATTTCAGGTCTTGCTCAGCTTGAAGGGATTCAACTATACATCTTCCACCTTTCAGGAGAGTCCCCTAACCACCGGGCCATAGAAGAGTCAGGGTGGGGGCACTCTGCAACCCTCCCCCTGTCCCATTACAGCTGGGCCATTGTGCCATCAAGAGGGCAGGATTCATGGATCTAAAAGGAGAACAGGCAAGGGGGCAGGGGATATGGTTCTGCGTTCCCTGCAATGAGGAGGGAACTCTTTTGGAGTGGGTAGGTCAGGATGCAGTCCCTGCTGCCACATCACAGGTTAGAAAACAGAAATATCCTTGGCAGTAAAGACTGGAAGCCAGGTTTCCCTGAATTGCCACCTCTAGCAACAGCTATGTTTCCAAGCAACCACGTGTGTGACATATTGTACAGAACTTTATGTGCAGCACTGAGCACAGTGGGACTCTAGCTGCTATAGTAATACTACCAGAAATATTTTCCTTAATGCAGAAATGAGAACAGGCCACAAAAACAACACCTAAAGTTCTCCTTTCACTGCCTTTTTATAATCTTAGAGGGGGCTTTCATTTACCAAATTTGTTACTGCTAAATGAGATGAGATAACTCCTGGGACTCCTCCTCTCCCCATTATAAAACTGTCATAACCGGCAGGTGTTGGAGATGTGCTGCATTAATTCATAGTTATTTCACCTTTTATCACCTTTTATCCAGAAGATAGCGTTATAACTCACCCTCAAGTAATTACTGCAATTGCACTGAACATATTTTGAAGTCAAGAGCGTAGTTACCTTTTATCATGGAGAGGAGTTTATTAAAAGCAACACATGTACGTTAGGGGTCTGTGCTCACCAGCATTAATGAGTCCCATGTGAAAATCCCCAGTGCAAACAGGGAAAAGACCTCCATCATGTTTATTACTTTTAGCCTCTGGCAGAGAATTCATATTGAAAAGGGGGGAAACAAACAAATGAGCTAGGAGGGCAGATACACATTAATGTTTGTAAGTTGGTTCTGTAGCTCAAAAGCCAGTCTCTACCCAGGAGAGGCTCTTTTTCAGAGTAGCGGAGAGGGGGAGGGCTGCTGGTCAAAACACGGCACATTGGCAGAGCTGCATGTGGCAGACTTACACAGTGCTTTCCTGCACCCTGCCTTGCTCTAAGTGCTGTTCGCTTCTCACTTTCACAAGCAATGAAAATTTCATCCCCAAAATAACAACCACAATGATAATAATAAGCAATGCATTAACTTTGACATCTAGTGGAACAGATGGTTTTCGGTTTCTCAAACAAATATGTCATGTCAGAGTACAGAAAGAAATCCAATATTCTGATGCATGCTTACATGAATAAACCAGCACTTAGTTTCATAGTTTCATAGTAATTAGGGGTCAGAAGGGACCTAAATAGATCATCTAGTCTGACCCCCCGCCACTGGCCGGAGCACACGCTGGGATCACATGACCCCAGACAGGTAGGAGCGAGGACCACTTTCCTAGGAAGTTGATTCCAGATCCTAGCCACCCTAACAGTGAAATAGTGCCTCCTAATCTCTAACCTGAACCTACTCTCCAGCAGCTTCTGGCCATTGTTCCTCATCACCCCAGGTGCTGCTGGGGGGAATAGGGCCCTTCCTATTTGCTGCTGATCTCCCCTAACAAGTTTGTAGGCAGCCACCAAATCTCCTCTCAGCTTCCATTTGCTGAGGCTGAACAGGTTCAGGTCCCTCAGCCTCTCCTCATAGGGTCTTCCCTGTTGCCCTCCAACCAAGCAGGTTGCCCTCCTCTGAACCCTCTCAAGGCAGGCCACGTCCTTCTTAAAGTGCGGTGCCCAGAACTGGATGCAGTACTCCAATTGAGGCCGGACCAATGTCGCGTAGAGGGGGAGTATCACCTCTCTGGACTGGCTTGAGAAGCATCTTTGGATGCACGACAAGGTACAGTTGGCTTTGCTGGCTGCGGTCTGGCATTGGCGGCTCATGTTCATTTTGGAGTCAATAATGACTCCAAGATCCCTGTCCACCTCTGTGCTCACAAGGGGGGAGCTCCCCAGCTTGTATGTATGCTGTGGATACATACAAGCTGGTATTTGGGGGCTTGCCCCCAAATCATACAAGTTGATTTGGAGGCTTGCATGAAAGCTCCCATTTTATCCAGGCAAGATAGAGATTGTGATGGGGCAGGGTGGGAAACAGCTGAAAGTGTGGCAAACTTCCTTTGGCCTGCCAGAGTGACTGTGACCCCTACAAGGTGTGCTTCTTGGAAGTGTGATTCGATTCCAGGCTGCTCAGGCAGTGATTGGGGCCAAATGCACTTTTCCATCTGTACTTTCTCTCTCTGATGAAGGAACCTCGTTACAATTACCTCCTTTGCCATGTCTAGATTGCTGCACTATCCCATACCTGCACCTTGAAACATAGTGGAAAATTATACGTATGCAGAATAATATGGCTAATTGATATATTCTGTTGCTGTGGGCACAGTGTGCCAATGCTTTGAGCATCAGTGGGTTCCCAGGTGGAAGGCAACGGGGTTGGTGTTAAGCTATTTGCAGCTTCAAAAGCTGATTGTTGGAGAGCAGCCCAATATTCTCATGCAGTGATGCCATTATTGAGGCTTGCTAAAACTCCACTACTATAAGCATGGGTGAATCCAGGATTTTGAAAAGGGGAGTACAGGAGGTCTGCTGCAGCATCACACGTAGCATGATATACACTGTTCTCCAGTCAAAGAGAAACTAGAAGCTTTGCTAAGAAGTTAGGGACCCAGAGCTCTATGATTCAGTATTAGATCACAGGAAAAACAAATATCAGTTTACTGGAATATTGACTAATTTGCGAAACTGGATAAAAAAAGCACAGCAAGGCAAAAAAAAAGTCAAAATATACTGTTTCATTAGTCCAGTAATCTTTGTGGTTAAATGTATGTCTTATGCCTTTTCATAAAACAAAATCTCAAGCACTTTAATAATGTCTCCAATACTTTCCATTTCTATATCTGAGTTAACATTACCACACCTGAGTTAAGGTTTTTAGCTTGAACTGAAAACAGTCTGTAGGGCTGTGAAACAGAAAAGTGACATTACCAGGAATGGCTAACAGACTGCAAAATGGTAGAAAAAAGGATAATTGGAATAATGGAACATTAAAACCATTAACAAGGACAAAGGGTCATTAACCTATGGAATGAAGAGAGATTAGCAGGAACCAGGTAGATTGTAATGAGCCATGAAATCAATTGACTCCCTCAGCGCTGCCTGAATAGAAATGCTGCTGTCCCCCCCAGGCAGTCGGTTTTAAAGTTTGGGTGGAGCAGGAATCAAAGTGAGTGTAACTGCGGGCAATACATTTCCCATGAGGCACTGGCTACCCTGGTCCATGGCAGACTGGAGCTGCTAATCAGCCAACCAGCCTGAAAAGTCCAACTTTCCCTGCCAAATTTGTGGAGAGGCGAGCAGGCTGAACGATTCTCTCTAAATCCTGCAATACATTATATACATAAATATTTATGGATTTGTTGCAGTGGGATGTGTAGTCCTTGGCCTTCTATTATAATTTTATGAAAGGAACACCTATAGTGGATTTTAAGCATCCAAATTAATAAAATATGAAGTATTTCCTTCAGACTGACCCTGTGTACTTGTTATAAGTAAAACAGGAACAGGCAGATAATGACCGATAGCCAGCATATGTATTCCTGTACATCATAGTGCTATTTTTTCCTTTTACAGCTGTTCCCATAACCACAAAAGCTTTGATTGTCACTGATGGTAAAATCACTTCAATAGAAAGCTTCAACTTGTCTGTCCTGTTCAACCTAACCGTACTAAGACTAAGTAGCAACAGAATTACAGACATTAAAGAAGATGCTTTTAATGGGCTTAAAGATCTGAGGACTTTACTGCTAGATCAGAACCAACTATCAAGCTCTTCTATCACTGATAACACCTTCAGTGAACTTCAAAAGCTGCAAGTGCTGGTGCTAAGCAACAATGCTTTAAGCACCATTTATGGGACCTGGTTCAAAAATATGACAGGTCTTATCAGACTGCAGCTGAATGGGAATCAAATCACTAATCTTACAGAGGAGAGCTTTGGAAATAACCATCTCAACAACCTCAGGAGTCTGGATTTATCTAATAATTTCATAAGTAACATACAGAAAAATGCTTTCCAAGGTTTACCTCAGCTGCAAGAACTGGATCTTTCCCGAAACAGGATGGCACTTATTCCGGACACCTTTTCTCCACTCACTCAGCTAATTCTTCTGAACTTAGATGAGAATCAGTGGACCTGCACATGCCAACTCTGTGACTTGGCCGCCTTCTTAAGGAGCTACAGGAATTCTTCAACCAGGCTGCTTGAAAATGCCAACAACCTGCACTGCAGGACTCCCAGAAACCCAGCAGTTCACAATGTGCTTGACTTAACTGAGGCCAACTGTGAACCTGAAGCTGAAAACATCACTGCTATTCTAAAAAACAAGACCATGAACTTCTACGAGCGGGATACTGCTCTGGTAGCTGTATTTTGCTTTATAGGTAATGTATTTTTTGGATCTCTGCTCTTTTGAGTATATAAAATCTCTCTCTCTCATGCATTTTGTTTCATTGCATAAAAATACAGGTTATTTTTTGTTTTTTGTCTAATGTTAAGAGCCCACACTTGTAGTTACAGTCCTAACTAAGCAGCCCAATATCCCAGAGCTCTCAGCACAATAATATTCCCCAGGAAAGGTGCAGGTAGTTTACATAGATTCACAGGAGTTCAGAGTAGTTGTCTGACTTGAGGCACTGGCTTTTGAAATTAGACCAGGACCTGAAAGTTTGTGGTCATAGTCATCCAACTGGGAGGCAAGCTTTTTTTCTCCCCTGGAATTTTTTTGACAATTTTAATGCCAATTTTAATGTCAAATGTCTAATTTTTCTGTTTAAGGGGGGGAAAAAAAATCAACTTTTTTATAGAAAGCAGCCAAACAAACATATATCTTTCCAGTAAAATACTATTGGCTTCCCATTTTCCCCATCTAAAAATAAAAATAGGGAAGTGGAGACAGTCCAGAAACATTTTACCTCAGTGTAAATTCACATTTTTGTACAAATGAAGCCTCGTCAAGGGAAATTTGTGATTTAGCGTGGTGCTCAGTGTTGATTCTGCATGCAGTTTCTGTCACAAGATGGCTCAGCACAGTGATCTGGTTGCAGTGGTTCTCTCTCCTCCATCAAACTCTACATAAGACTAAACAGCAGTGCTTCCAACCCCATCTTCCCTTTGCAATGAAGGAACACTTGTGCCTGGGATATGACCCAATTTCCATTTAGCTAGCAGGTGCTGTCCTGTGTATACACAGTTTTTTTTTATAGTCTTCTAAAGTCTAGCCTGCAGCCATACCATTGCCTGATAGCATACCACCTTGGGCTGTGCTCTCCTTTGATTTCACAAGCTAAGTAAGGTTAGGTGTAGTGAATCCTCAGACAGGAAACTGCAGGGAAAAAGAAAAAGACAGCTTGGCAGGTGTCCAAATCCCCTCTCTCTGAGCAGTAATGAAACCCATGCCCTCACATAAAGTCACAAGCTGCTTAAGAAAGTTATGGAATCTTGTCTTTTCAAGAAGAGGCTGGACAGATGCTTCTATTCAGGATGGTTTAGCAAATCCTGCATCTGCGAAAGGGCTGGACTACATGACCCTCAAAATTTCTTCCAACAGCAAAACAAAACAACACAGAACCTAAAAACACAACACTTCTTTAAAATATACCCACTAGTGTAATTCCCCTTCTGTGTCAGAGAAGCAGGACCAGCTATTTCAAGCCTCACTCCAGCAGTCAGCTGTTGTATCTTTGTGGAGGGAAGAGCATTGCGGTCTAGTCCTTCCTCTAAGACAAGAGCTGTAGTGAAATTGGGCCACAGCTTAATAACGTCTCATAAGGCTTGTCTACACAGCAGGCTTTAGCCCATACTATGTTTGGCTGCTGCTTACTCAAATGTCCTACGATTACACAACATAATTCTTAGTAAGTGTTAGCTGAGGAAACAGTGCATATTCTATACTCCTGTTTGAAGTGGCAACAAATGCAGTGTGTATTGAGATATACTAATACATGTGTGGGTGCACGCGTATTGCATGCCATCTACACTACTTTGCACCCAGGCATGATTGACTGGTCTGTATACTTGCTATTGCTCTGGGGCCCAAGCAACTGGATTTAACCTCCTTGTATACATTTTGGCAGGTAGCTGGGATCTGTTGCTCCTGGATTCAATATATAGAGCTGTGCTAAATTTCGGCAGCTGTTTCGTTTTAGAGGTGTTTTGATCTGTTTCAGCACCCAAAACACTGAATCTGAAACATCTCCAAAATGAAACCATCCAACATGTTTTGGAAATGTGTCGGATGTTTTGGAAAGTTTTGGAGGCGCCCCCTGGGAATAGGCCGGCACAGACCCACAGCCCTCTTTTTAACATGCAAGGAGGCTGGGGCAGGGCGGGGGTTGGGGCCGGGCAGGGCAGCCATGGGGGCTTCTCCTGCGGTTCCCCCCACCTGAGGAGAGGCAGGCACAGCTGGAGGAATCATGGGAGAGCCTGCAGCCGCCCAGCTGTGCCTGCCTCTCCCTAGCTGATCCAAATCTCCGAACCAGCGCTGAAACAGCGTTAAAACTCTGAAACAGATTTGGCCGAATTGAAACAGAACAGTGATCCAAAACACCAAAACGAATCACTGTCCTCCAAAACAGCCGAATCCGAAACCAAAACAAAACATAGCCATTTCACGCAGCCCTAAATATAGGTGGTATTGCTCTGTTGAAATATTGTATATACTTTCTGCATCCTCTTTGCCTCCATGGTGAGATGAAGGCTCATAAGTCCTCATAAAGCACCCCAACGCAGACAGACATTTTGAGGCCATCATGAAAGAGATGGCTGATATAGGTCACAACAAGGATGCAATGTCTGGTTAAAAACAAGGATCTGGCTTATTGTAACAGAATCTCAAAGGATCAAACTAGGCTCTTGGCAATTGTCATGCCACCTGTCAATATTATGAGGAGCCGTACAGGATATTCTTACAGGCACTGTTTGTGATAAACGTTGAGACAGCCAATGACTAGTGACTCTGTGACCAAGATGGAGCCAACTGAAAGCCAGGACCTCTTTATCATGCAAGAGACCAAGGAGGCTACTAGAGGACTGAGAACATCTTGAAGTGAATGTGGATACCCAGCGTTCGAGCCCTGTGATCAACCAACTTCCTAGGCATGCGGACACCTGCCCTGCCAGCCCTGCAGAGGATAGCTCAGTGCTAAGGATTTATCTTTAGAAACAGCTAGTATAACATGCTGTGCTATATAGCAGGTCTTTGTTTTGCATGGATTGAGGTGCCTTTTGGCATTCTACCATCTCCCACTCCTGCATGGTCAAAATGACACCAGAGGGGAATTGCTTTAAAATCATAATCTTACTGGGCAATACAGGTCTGTTTCTGTGTGGCTGGGTCACAGCCCAGCTAGCCACTGACGACCTCTTTCTTTTTCACAGATTTGTGTTTCTTGTTTTGTGAACAAATGCCTTCTCTGTATGCTCAGAATGGGTGACTGAGCTCAGGGTCCAGCTAACAACAACATTGCATCAGTTACTGGGAATTTAATAACTCACTACTTCAAGAACACACCCTGCAAACCCCTTTGAACTTTCCCAGCTCCCACTCCTGGCTCTTGTTCTCCCTTTGATGCACCAACTCAAAAAGAAAACTTTACTACAAAAAGGAATGGACCTTGTAGGAACTGAGGGCATTGCAAGCTAGGAACTAAACCATTTATGAAGCACATTTCAAACTATTCCATCATAGAATGGAATACAAAGTGTTCTGCATGCATTTTCAAAGAATAGTATTTCAGGGATTTTCTTTCCACACAAAAGTTATAATTGATGCAAGTGCAAATACACAGAGATAGTAAGGCACCAAAATCACAAGCACCCCATGTGCAGAACAGTAATTAAAACCTCCATGTCTTCACAGTGTAGCAAAATGGAATTGTAAGGGCAGGAAATGTGCTATCATTTCAGAGCTGCCTTGTTGCCTGTCCCAGGACAGGCAACAAGCCTGTCCTAATGCCATGCCCTTGAAATCCCTGCTTGGCACTGCAATCTTATGACATGCAAAACAACAACACAGTGCAAAACCCTCCAGAGCAACAGTCTATTATGATCTGCCATTTACCATGGCTATATGGAGAGGGATCACAGCACCAGGTTCTCAAGGTACATGGGGAAAAAAGATGGAAAATGGCCTCCCAGTCTTGGGAGATTCTGGAGATGGTAAAAGGTCCGCGGCTGACATGTCAGAATCAAGGGGAAAAGTCCATTTGATGTCATGAAAGTGGGAAAAAGGCAATAATTTATTTTCTTGCCTTCTCCAAGATCTGCATCTGAGTGGACCACACATTTGGAAAAAAACCCAATTAGAAACTGCACAATATCTACTTATCTGAAGAGAAAAATTAAAAAACCCATCAGAGCAAATATTTGGTGAACTTCTAGAAGCTGGGCTAAGAGAGGCAGTTATTAAGGTGGTTTTTCAGGGTTAGGAAAGAGAAGTAATGAGAAGCAGCTAAGGAGCTGGCAAGGAAAGGTCTATCCATGATGAGAGAGCTGGTCAGGTACAGCCTTGCATAACTCAGAAGACAATGGAAAAGGATAGGGAAGGGCAGAAGCTGCTTATGGAAATGATGAATAGACACGCTCCCAACTCAGCCAAGCTCCTCCTTCCTTAGCACAACACAACAGTTTTAAGCAGCTCCAGCTCCAGTGTTCAAGAGGAGGGCAGATAAGTAGCTATACCTGCTGTACTATAGGTATTTCCCATGCTTCTGGGCTTTTCTGGTTGCCACACAAAGCTGGGAATATTTTCCCCCTCCTATTGCTACATGCGTCAGGGTCTTTTTTTCCCGTTTTGTTTCATTTTTTGTTTTCCTTCCCCCCTGCCCCTTCCTCAGAAGCAATGGGTGTTGGCTGCAGTCAAGGCTGGGATTGTTACCGGGATGTGCCGGTGCTACTGCTGGGACCCTGAGATTCCTGTTTGGAGGGTCTTGCCTCTCTGCTCTGGGTCAGACTGATTGCCATATCTGGGATCAGGAACAAATTTTTCCCCATGACCAGACTGGGATGGTCTGCAGGAGGCTTTGCCTGCCTCTTTAGTGAGAGGCATGGCCCTATTTGGATCTCTTAAGAGTATTTTAACACAGCAGGACATTAGCCACCTGCCTTACCTATAACAAGTTAGGATGGTTGTGCAACAGGGTCATCTGTATAGTTTTAGCAATAGGTTAGATAGGGATGTGTATCAGATGGTTTGGATAGGGATGATCCTGCCTTGGGCAGGGGGTTGGGCCACATGACCTCCAGAGGCCCTTTCTAGTCCTACTTTCCTTCGATCCTGCCAACTCCAAAATATTCTTATACCGTGAATCACAGCTCTTCCCTAAAGGGCATCAAAGGCTTCAGTTCCTGGCTCCTCCCCACTGTTCAACTCAAAAGTACGATTCCTGCCATTGCATCCATCCCCCCATGATGACTAAGTGGAAGCCACTTACAGCAACATCTTGTTGCTAGCTGAAATGCTCAAGGCTACATGAACTGACATTTCAAACTGTGCTATTTGTATTGCCCTATCTGAAGGTTTGGCTTTCTTTTCTTGCTATACTTGTGAATCCACATACCTGTACCTTTGTTTTTTTTATAAACAACAAAAGAGTTTTATTCAAATGTCACAATTTTTTCTCAATAAAATTGAATCCAGGAAATTTTCAGTGAAGACCACACAAACTTTGTATTACAAATAAGTTCTCTAAGAGGAAACTTTGTAAATTAAATGTAAGAAAAAGTTAAACAAAACCTGACTACTATGACAGTGTGGTCCCCACACCTGTATTTCTAAAAAAAATCTATGAAAAGTTTCACAAAACATAATGCAAAGCATATGTTCACTAAAATTAAAAAATATATATATTTTCTCTCAAATTAAGCATCTGACCACGTGCCCCTGAAGACTGTCTTTTCAGAGTTGGCATTATGCTGCCTTAAAAGTCTCTTAACCTCCATCTCCCTGGTGAGGGATTCTTGCATTCACAGATGTTGTACAATACACAGCATACAGTTGGAATTCAAGACAGGTATTGATAGCAAGCTCTAGCATACTCATGAGACACAGTTGTTTCCCCTTCAGTCTCCCCACTGTCATCTTGTAGCTGCTTGGGCAATAGTTAACAATTCTTTGCTATAGTCCAGCTGTCCACTGAAAGGCTTCATCTGTCAGGGTAGCAAAGAATTAGCAGAGTCTCCCAGCATAACAGGGAATGTCAGCGCCATTAATGTCCAAAGTGATGGTTGACAGAACAAAATTACCTTTTTTCTTTTCAAGACAAACAGCATGAGGTCCTAAAAATCCTAGCATCAGACCACCTCCTGGTTCACTCTCCTCTGTTTTTAGCTAGTCAATCAGCCTTGATGCTCTACCAGACTTTGAAATACAATGCAGAAATACCCCTTTCTATGTGTGAACTTAGGGGCAAAAGCTGTCAACAGTTCCCCAAGGATAAGTAAGTCTTAGTTAGTGATGACAGCTTCACTTCTGGACAGCATCACCCACCTTCACCTCACCAACCTCAATAGTTAGTAGGCCTTCACCGAACAGATTAAGTGTTGATTGGTAGATATCAGGAGCCACAAGTTTCCATGTGCCCCTGGCTACGTCTTTTGAGTGGTGCAAGTAAATTGCATTTTGGTGTCTTGATGCTATAGAGGGGGCAAACTCTGTGCAGATCTTCAAAAAAGTGCCCTTTGTCATGCTGAAGCTCAACAGGTGATGTTAGTCATGTTGCATTTGCTTAATGAGTCTAGGAGCGTAGAGCAAAGCTGATGCAAGAAAACATCCTCCAGAAGCAGCTGCTCTACATCCTCCTCCTCCTTCTTCACCTGCACTATCATGTCCTTCTGATCCTCATCACTTACTTATGTCTGAAGCTGCAGAACAGCTGGCATTGCTGACAGAACTGCAAAACCTGCTCAGCAGCACAGTCAGTGGCCAGAACAGCTGAAGCCATATGGCAGCAAGACGCCAAAGGCACTGCAAGCTGCTGTATATTTGCAATGGCCAGCATTGGGGGATAGACTACTGGGTTTTTTTTCTTACTTGTTGGGAAAAGTGTGAAAATGGCACCAGCAGCTGGAAAGTAATGGATCATGGGATGAGAATGGAATCATGAGATGGAATCATGAGAATTTATGAGTTGGACCAAAAATGCCAAGCAAAACTGCTTTAATTTCTAGCTGACTTCTGACATATGCTCCCCATACTGCTGAAAGAAATATCTGCAGTGCATGCCACCTTACAGTGGGTTTAGACCTAGATGTGTGCTCACTGTGTTGTATGTTTAATGCAGAGGAAATGCCTGCCATACAGAGATAATGAGTAAGACTGGATAAGAGCCAGTTGGCTGTGACTATAGCACACTATTATTATGTAAGGACTCCTCACTTATCAAAGTGAATGTAGGTATGTTTTGTGCATGCCTCAGTTTCCCCATCTTTCTCTATGCTGCTACATACTAGGATTGAATAGGTTAACTTCTACTTCGGACTATGGGGGAGTGAAATATAGATTTTTTCAGGCATCTGTATAGAATGGCCCATCAGGAATTGAATGGAGCCATCCATTTAAGGGAAGAACAACCTTGGCAATGACAATGGAAGCACAACAACTGCAGAATAACTTTTACTAACGGATTGCATTGAAGGCCTTCCTTCCCAGCACCAGGACCATGGCTGCTTCAGCTGGGATGGACAACAGGGGCCTGGAAGCTGTTGAGCACATGCAAATGCAAGTGATCAACCTGACTAAAATCTGGACTCTTCTGAACTAGGACAGAAAAAGGGTGGGAGGTAACTTCACCTCCTGTTAAATGATTACTCATGCTTTACAAAACATACTTGTTTAATTGTGTTTCTCTTTAACAAAATTCTATTTTAGTGACCCCTGGGACAAACTACTTGTAAATGAGGAAAATATGTTCACCTCAAACAGGCCCATGGTGTAATTTCATAGAATCATAGATAAGTAGAGCGGGAAGGGCCTTCCAATGGCCATCCAGTCCAACCCCCTGTGTGAGACAGAATCATCTCTATCCAAACCATCTTATATAAATCCACAGTCTAGCCTATTAGTAAAACTACACAATCAACCTTGACGCAATCATAAGATATAACCCCCGAAAAAAAAGTAGTTTTTCCAGATTTCCACTTGAATGCTCAAGCCAGTGTTATCTGAGCTTGTTAGGAGGAACTCCTAGAACCTGAACCCTGGACCTCATTGCTGGAGCATGGCTTACAATAGGTAAAAAGCTTGTTTTCTCCAGCTCAGTGTGCAGGAGACTATCCTGCATAGACAAGCCCTGAATAGCAGTTTCCAGTATAGACTTTTATATGTGACATTCCTTTTTTTGTATGTATGGGGCCTGGTGCTATTTGCCCATTCTAGACCATTTATTTTTTCTAATGGTTTAGAATTTCATTTGGAAGAGTTTATTCAAAACTTCCTGCATTTTGGGATCAATCGCATTTCAAACTGAGCTTTCTAGAATCAGGGGAGGCAATTTGGACTTTCTAGACTTGACAAGTCCCCTGAATTGGGGTAATCATAGCATATAAAGGATGAATTCTTAGATATGTCCCCTATCAGTACAAATTATTTCACTTCTTGAATAAATTTCTACAGAAAATATTGTATGAACTACTATCTTGGAAAGATAGAATAATCCAAGTAAAATGTTCAGCGTTTAATTGGACATTTCTTTCCCT
>NW_005842005.1:1348729-1374051 GCF_000455745.1 Alligator sinensis
CTCGTGAAGCAAGAAAGCTACTATAGAAACTTTAATTTATTACATTCTTACCTGTATGATTTATATGTTTATTTATGTTATTATGTCTTTGACAAACCTTGTATTTATCACAGGAGCCGTTGGTCTCACGTGCCTAATTTTAGCCCTCTTTAAATGGAAACTTCAACAAGGCAAAGCAAATGAACACGTATCAGAAAACTGCTGTTGCAGAACTCTAGATGAATCCCAGTGTGGTCATGAGCCAAGAAATTACCTCACTATGGGATACTGTAACTGCCACTTAACTCAGGAAAATGAAATAAAGGTCATGTCCATTGTGGGATCTAGCAGGGAAATGCCACTTTTACAGGAAAACAGGCATCATGAAACAGAAAACTCTATGTCCATAGGCCTAGACACATCACTTCAGAGCATTCAAAGAGAGAATGAACATCAGAAGAGTGGCTCATCTGTGTGCTTTAAGTGCAGACTGATGGAGTCATGTCCTCAAGAGCTTTATGGGAATATGCCTATGAATAATGAAGCAGTTACCCTGACAAAAGATTTCTACAGAAGAGATTGTAAACCAAGCAGTTTTGAGCAGTGGGAAGATCTACAGACTACAGTATTGCATGACCTTTCAAAAATCAATCATGGTGAGTTTTCCTTCAGTAGAAAGTACTGCAGGGCAGAAAAGTACAAATGAAAAGTAAATACTCTGGACCTGATTCACCATCATCATGCACTTTTTACCACAATTTATTACTTGAGTAAACTAATACATTATATTGTCTGTGCAAAGGCATAAGTGACTATGAAAAGGTCAAAAAATGAAGAATCTGACTCGAATAACAGATTTTAACATTGAGAAAAGACCATGCCTTGCTTTGACAAATATGAAATAAGGGTTAGGCTATAGATAAGGTGACCATAAATCCTGGCTTGGCCGGGGCAGTCCTGGATTCTGTAGGCCAGTCCCATCTGATTGGTAAAAAGTCCTGGGCCAAAGTCCAATGGGAGGCAGAGTAGCATGGTGTGCCAAGCAGGTGGGTGGTTAGGCATTGATGCTGCTGTTTGGGAGCAAGATGGGTGGTCTGGACCCGGCATGTGCAGGCGGAGTGATGCCTGCTCCAGTCTGCTCGCATTACTCCCATACAGCTGCAGGAGTGCCTGACCACCCACCTGGCTGGTGCAACATGCCAGTCTTCTGAGCTGCCAGACTCTGGCCCGGGACTTTTGAGTAACTGTCTGGGACTGGCCTACATAATCCAGGACTGTCCCAGCCAAACCAAGATGTATGGTCACCCTAGCTATAGGACACTTAGCTGTCTTACTTAAGGACACTGAAAAAGTAGACTGCTTTGACCTAAAGTAGGACACCAAGTTTTCCCATCCCGTCCCTCATCCTTCTAAAGCTAATGACTTTTTGTTAAGAGCAAACTTGCCTTAAAAAAAAAAAATCCTGGAATAGCAATTATGCTATTGAGCATACTGGCATTTGATTAGGTCCAATTATAGGATGTCTACCTTTAAAATAACCCTTTATTATGGTACTGACAAGGTCTCCAAATGCGCTCTCACCTGTGGATAAGAGCCTTGATTTGCATCACCATTCAGGACACAAAATTTTGTCTCAGTAAATCAAGCCCATCTAGATATCTCCCTTCATGTCTTTTGTTCTCTCTCTTCTTCCTTTTTCTGCTTCCTGTGGATAAGGTACCTTCCCTATCTCATCATGGGATTATCTTCTTTCAAATCCCTTACAGCTAGGGATAGACATTACATATAAACCAGTTTAAGTGATCAGAAACTGATTTAAACCTTTAACAGAACATATGCTCAGTTCACATAAAGCCCTTGAATGCTAATGCATTAACCCAGCTCTCCACAAAATACCATGCTAGCTTAAAGCACAATATTAACAGCCAGCACTAACCATTGCCATGAAGGAACACAGTCTAATTACTGTGAGGAAAATTAGGGTGTGAATTTACTATTCTGTGGTAATTTCCCATTCTGCACTTCTATCTCATAGTAAAAACAAGATTTACCCCAGTAAAAATGGGTTAAGTTACCTTGCAGTTATGATGGGTAAAAGCATCACCCATCATAGATGGTGAAATACCTAACAGGCTGTGAGTTCACATCCTGGACTACTTTATGGTAATTTATTTGTGTTCTCCTACTGATAAGTTGTAAACTGTTCAGGCAGGGAAAATTTTTAATTCTGTGTTTATACAACGCCTAGCTGAATGGAGTCCTGACCCATGACCCAGGCTTTCGGATGCTACCACAACACAAACAACAAAAAATAGCCCCACACAATAAAAATAAATGATAGTTTTAAAAAAATTTCACATTATGGGGATTATGAATGCCAGCTGGAACTTGCATGAACTCCAGAATGTAGAGCAGCCCTTGAATGCTAGTGCATTAACCCAGCTCTCCACAAAACACCATGCTAGCTTAGATGGGCAGATGGTCTACCCATAAGGGTATATGGGGACAGATGCAAAGGAAGGAAACACTTAAATTATTCCTTTGGGTCTTTGAATAATTATGTGAAAAATGGGTACTTCTTAAATGGAGATTGCCATATGTTCCTCAATATCTCTCTCCTCACATAGATCTTAAATTCCGTTCAATATTGTTAATGATTTTTAAATGATTTATCTGGCCCGCGGCGCCCCTAAAAAATTTAGAAAATTACTATTTATCTGCCCCTGGCTGCCTGTCATGCAGCCTTCAATGGCTTTCCAAACTCAAAAGGTGGCCCTCTGCCCTAAATAATTGCCCACCCCTGTGATAGGTGATCAGTTAATGGAAGAATCAAATTATCAGATCCTCACAAAGTTTGAGGAGAATAAAAATTAGAGGCTCTGACTCACCTTGGTAAGCAAATTATAAACCAGTAAATACTCCCACTGACATGAATTTGACTGTTGCTGGAAGAAGAGGTTTTACAGTCTGGTGCCTCAGTTTGCTGACTGCAGGTAATACTTTTTCATAGCCACCATTGCTATGGATTCTTTGCTGACTTGAGAGATGAATGTACACAACTTGATTTCACTCTAGGTACTAGAGGTAGTACTTTAAAAAAAAGGAACTCAAGTGCCTAAGTCTCATTTTTAAAAGTAAAGCAATTTGGATAATTGATAAGGCATTTAAGCAGGTAACTCCCATCAACTCCAGTTAAAATGTAGACCTTGAAAAATCCAGCACTTAGTAGAGTCCAAGTCCCACTGACTTTTAATCAGACTGCTACCCATGTCGTTTTTGAAAATGGGACTTTAGCTTTTTCGAAAATTCTCCCACAGAGGTTTCCTTTGAAGCCAAAGTCACAACGTGACAGGTCATATCGTTGCCCCAAGGCATGGGCTGGCAAGATCAATGAGGAAAAACATGTACGCAAGGCGTGTCTACACGAGGCATTTACTGCGGAGCTGCCCAAATTCTCTCTGCAGTAAAGTCTCAGTGTCTACACGTGCAGCTCTATTAGGCCACAGGAATCTAATAAACTCTACAGCAGATTAGCACTTGTAAATAAAAGTACTGTCTTGCTGCAGAGTTTTTTCACGAGCAGCAATGCACGTGTAGACACTGACAGGGCTGGCTAGGGCACAAGGGTGCTTCAGTGCGGGGGCTGCCTGTCAGCTAGCCCCACACTGAAGTACTCTTGTACCTCAGCCAGCCTCTCTGCAGCACATTGAGCTGGCCCAGAGCAGCCCCAGGCTGGCAGGCTGACTCTCTGGACCCCTTGCCAGCCGGCTCAAAGTGCTATGGCCCTGGGTGCATGTGTAAATTCACCACCTGTGAGTAATAAACTCTGGGGTGATATGCGCCAGAGTTTATTGTGTCACATTAATTTCCTGTGTAGATGCTCCCACAGTCATGCAAAACAAACCTAAATACAAAGCAAAACCATGTAGAAGAAGAGAGAGTTCCTATCTCTAGACTTGATTATTCAACTAAAACAGCTATCATGAAACAAAGACATACCAAGAGTTTTTTTTTCCTTCTTAGCTCTGTTATTCCTAGGGTTTCCCTGCAGATCCCTTTGTGTCCTTGATTCCAATTTTATAAGCACTGGAGAAACACTCACTTCTGTTACTGTGAGGCAGAGTTTAGGGAATCCACCTGTTACAAGTCACCATGCTTTGCCCACTAGACAGGATGGTGAGTAATGACTCAGAAGAGCCTGAATTCCTATGCTCAACTTGTTTTTGATCCTACTTTCCTGTCACAATGGTCTTAAGGATAGGTTCTTATGAATATGAGCCTTCAAAATGATGCTGCATCTAGTAAAGTGAGCAAAACGCTGGCTTGCATCCATAGATGCTTCTCAAGAAAATCCTGGGACGTCATTCTCCCATTGTACTCGGCCTTGGTGAGGCCGCAGCTGGAGTACTGGGTCCAGTTTTGGGCTCCACAATTCAAAAAGGATGTGGAGAGGCTTGGCAGAGTCCAGAGAAGAGCCATGCGCATGATCAGAGGTCAGGAATACAGACCTTATGATAAGAGGCTGAGAGCCATGGGACTCTTCAGCCTGGAAAAGCGCAGGCTCAGGGGCGATCTGGTGGCCACCTATAAGTTTACTGGGGTGTTCACCAGTATCTGGGGGAACATTTGTTCACCAAAGCACCCCAAGGGATGATGAGGTTGAATGGTTATAAACTACTGCAAGACCGGTTCAGGCTGGACAGAACCGGTCTTAAGGAAGTTCTTAAGGAAGAACTTCTTTACTGTCCGAGCCCCCAAGGTCTGGAATAGCCTGCCATTGGAGGTGGTTCAAGCACCCACACTGAATGGCTTCAAGAGAAATTTGGCTGCTTATCTTACTGGGATCCTATGACCCCAGCTGATTTCCTGCCCCTGGGCAGGGGGCTGGACTCGATGATCTTCCGAGGTCCCTTCCAGTCCTAATGTCTATGAAATCTATGAAATCTATTCTTAGGAAAGATAGGTTCTTATGAAGATATAGCTGACACTATAACCAATTAAATGTAACTAAAATGTAAAAGTAAAATGTAAGTGTCTTACCCAGATTGGACTGAGATGCTAGCTAAATCACTTGATCCCAGCTGACTTCCTGCCTATGGTGGGGTGGGGGGGGAGGAGACGGGGCTGGACTCAATGATCTCATGGGGTCCCTTCCAGCCTTGAATGTCTATGAATCTATAAATAGTTGGTGCTGTGCCACATGCAGGAAAAGCCTTTTTGGCACTCTCTCTCAATACGCTTTCCAAACAGCTGCTTGTACTAAATTCCAACATTTGTTTTTAGCAGACACCAGGAATGACACATTTAACAGAAGATGCGCAATTCCTGCGTCCTTGGCCACAGAGAAACTTGAACAGCATTTAACAAATGAATTGTGGCAATCTCCATCAAAACCAGCAGACAGCTTCAAACTTCTCAGTCTAAGACATTTTATTACAAGCGCATCATCAGTACCCAACATGCCAGTCAACTCAAAAGAGTGTTGCATTCAAAAGACATTACAAAGTCATAGATCACAACACAGTGATCAATGTGAATTGCTAGAAAGAAGCACAAATGGTTCTCTGCAGCCAGGCAACCCCCTTATCTGTAAATATGTGGACTGTGATGAATTGCAGAGTTATATGAAAGAAAAGAAAGAAAGTCATAGGGAAAAATTAAAGTTGGAGAAAGAGCAAATCAAAAGTAGTAGCAGGATAGTAGAAAGTGGCCTTATGAGTGATGAAGAGATACCATTATCACCAGGTGTCAAGAAAAGATGTATACCAAAGAACGTTAGCTTTTATGTACCGGACCTGGCAATAGCAAACAGGTTGGATGCGATGACGATGGACTCAAATGAGGCAGAATTCCATAAGAAACAACTGCAAAAGAGTATTCAAAGAAACCAAACTATTATTTTGAAAAATAGAGGTCACGATACTTCAGAAGCAAGAAGTGCAGTCAGCTTATTGTCTTCTCATCCAAGGATTTTTGGAAATGAAAGCTGGCTGAGGGAAAATGAAATCTCTCAGAAATGCAAAATGAGGCACAAAGGACAAGACTACTTGACTGTAAAATTGAATTTACTTCCCTTTAGAAAAGTGAGAATCCACCCAGATAAATCACCTTTTAATGAAAAATCACAACCAAAATCCAGTCATCATCCCAAACAACTGCCAAATGAAACTGAGAAGAAAACGTCACCAAATTCAAAAGAATTGAAAAGGACAGAAGGAAAAACAAACTGCACATCCTCTTCTATCACAAAAGTACAGCCAGGTACCAGGGAGAAGAGGGTCATGGCTGCTCTGCAGTTCCCTGAGAAGCAGCTGTCAGCTGGAAGGAAAAATGCGGAAAGTGCCGCTATTATAATAAATAATGATGCAGCAGAGTTTCCCGAGGAAAGCTGCAGCTATCCAGTAGTGAATGTTTCTCAACCTTTCAGGGATATTACTTATGCAGGAAATACTAAAGGTATCCCATCATACTGCTCTACAGAAGCTATAATATATAAAAGCAATTCACCTCCACCCTCACCGCATGAGTTGACAAGAATTGTTACTCCTGTATTTCTGGAACCACAGAATTCACAAAATCGGCCAAGTGGTATTTCCAAATCCCTGTACTCTATGGAGGAAAGTGGTGAAGATATGACAGAATTTCCTGTGTCACATATGCACCAAAATTCAAAGATGACTGCAGCTCTAGCTCTCACTATTCAAAGGGGAGTTGCAAATAACACAGAGGAAAAAATTCCTGACAATGCATCTGATACAGACTTAGATTCACACATGGACGAACCAGTTCAAAACACTAGCCAAAGCCGAATGGGAAGCCAAGAATTACAAAGCCAAGATGAAAACTTAGTGAAAGAAAGATTGGAGAGTCCTGAAAGGACTGAAGAATGTGACTTGCTGGGAGAAAGTCTCTGTGCTGAAGGATCTCAGAATGTGCCTGTTCTATCCCGGATTCCACCAGATTACCATATAGTTTCAACAGAACCATATCTTGTTCCCAGCCAAAGTGGCACAACGCCTCTAAATGGCACAAATAGTTTGCATCCATTTTCTCAAGCCAATGGGCATTTAACTAGTAGAAGTAAAGAAGGGACTGGCAATAGAAATGACCTGCACAAAACTGATAACATGGAAGACAATGGGATGAAAACAGAACAGAGAGAAAATAAAAAGCCACCCAATGACAATGAATCACTCTTTACAACGTTAATCCCAGAGACCCAAGTGAATTCTGCTGGCCCAACAGAATATATCCTGCAAGTTTTGGATGATGTGAATGGTGAAAAAGGCAAAACATACCATAAAAACACTATCATGTCTAACACATCTAGTATTACCACCTCCCCTGAAACTGAAAATATTTTACCAGGTAGTAACACTAATCTTCAAATGAACAATAACAGCCACATGGAGAATGTGCACGATACAAAAGATTTACAAAACAATCAACCTAATGAAGGAAACAATGTACTTGATGAAGGTGAAATGCCAGTGGAAGAACATAAAAAGCCTTTTTTTACCAGTTAAAAGATACTAGGTTCGAGACAGAAAATTAGGTACCTTTAATTCGTAGCAGAACAAATGCAGCTGAAAACTCTGCTCCAAAAGCTATACCATACGCACCATCTGCTGAATATGCTAATATGTCACCTTTAGAGCCAGAACAAAGTAAGCGAGGAAAATAACTCAAATAATTATCACGTTCCCGTTTTGCTTTTTTCAGAACTACAAACAGTCCTAGCCTTTCTGAAAATCATCATCATTATTGTGGTAGAAAATTCCAACAAGTCAATGAACATAAAACCGTATTTGATTGAATCCATGCAAAACACTGGAAGACAAGTCAACTAGAGACATTTTACTCAATTATACGAGCACTGTTTTGGGGAAAATAAGAAGTCAAAAAGCAAACATGTATTTGGCACTGTCAGAGCAACCAAACAGCACAATTCAGGGCATAAACAAGAGAAAGCAGGGAAATGTTAACTGACCAGAGCTCCACTTGATGTTTATGATCTGGAATATACAAGCGCAGATTTCAGTCGATGTACAGTACTGCATTTATGACAACTATAAATGTTGCTGCTGCCTACAGTGTACAACTTGCATTATTTAAAACATTTCTGTGCTCCATTTATTACTGCCCTTGCTTGATAGATAATGTAATTTTTTTCTTTAATCTGTAACTATTAAATTTGATTTTAAATTCACTTAGCTCTTTAGGATTTCTGGTCTCTGTACAAACTGTAAAAGTTTATAAACCCTTTAAATTGTTTGGGGGTGGGTGGAGGGGAGAAGAGCAGGAGAGAATGAAATTTGACCCAGTCATTAAAGCAACTGATCCTCTATACAAAGCCTAGTAATTTATTTTTAACCACTAGGTGGAGATCTTTGATTCAGTCATTTCAGAATCACCAAGTAATTAGCTAGTGTAGCTGTGTAAACACCATGGTTTTGTATAAAAAATGGTTTGAACAAATCCAAGAGACTTTCATCTCTTCATTGTTATTAACTAAAGGTTTTGAAAAATAAATATCTCATTAACATATCAACTTCTAGGATTGGTCTCTTGGGCTAGGCAATATATTATCACTTGGTTTTAGCAATCCTTTTTACAAGAGGAGAGAAATGCATTCCTTTGAGAGCAAGAAACAAAATGAAAAGTAAATATATGTTTATGACAATGACATTTCAGGAATGTACAGAAAGAAAAAAAATCTCAGCCTAGGCTGTATTAGGTTAAGACAAGTGGAAAGCATTAAGATGCCTAGAGTACTGGAAGCAAGGCCAAAAATAAGTCCCCAATATTTTTGGAGGAAGACATTTTAATTGTTCCTCTTTTCCTTCAGAGATGATCATAAATTCTGAGATTTATCTGCCCTTTTCCAGACTGACAATGCATTCCTCACCTATTTACAAAAGAGGGAATATTTAATGTAACCATTTTCCAGGAAAACAACTGGAAGTGTTCTTCCTAGCTTCCTTCCTCTCATTTTCATTTCTTTATTCCAATTTTTTTCACCGGCTGCTACTGCAGAGGCAGGGGTAGTTGAATGTTAATCTCAGGGCAGTACAGAAGGAAAATTAAGACCTGTAGAGTGACCTGGATCCTCTTTTTAATTACATTATTTTCTTTTAGTTGATAAAAAAAGAGAAATTCAATACCTGATAAGCTCTAGAAAAGGACCACCAGTACACCCTCCTATTTACCCAGTGCAAGTCAGAAAAAATGCTTTATAAGCAGGGATCAGGGTTTTCTATTTTCTGCAGAAAACCACAGAAAAATGTGGATTTTGCTCTTTAAAGGAGAAAAAAGGTGGATTTTCCCCTTTCCTCAAATGGTCAAAACACAGGTTTCCTCTTTTGCAAACAGCTCTCTGCAGGCAGGCAGAGTTCCAGCCTGCAAGAGCTACTTGCAAAAGGACAGGAAACCCCAAGCCCTGTCCAGAGGGGCTGGGGGCAAGGCCTGAGAATCTGAGTCAGCCAGGGCTGGCTCAGACTCAGTTTCCCTCCTGTGGCCTTTTGGGTAAGTTGAGCTTTTAGGGGCTGGGCCCTGGGGGTGGGAGGCAGCTGGGGGCCCCCTCTAGAAGGGCTGGGGTGGGCCCTGTGGGTCAGGTGAGGGTCATGCTGCTAGTGGGGCTGGGGCATGTGGGGAGAGCTAGCAGGCTGGGCAGGGGGCAGGGCAGGGGTTTGTGGGTGTCCATCACCCTGCCCTGTGCCATGGGCCAAGGCTGGGGCAGGTGTAGGCTGCCTTGTCCCACTGTGCCTCATTTCAGTTGGGCTGGGGCTGGGAGCACTGCCAAGCTGGGGTGGCAATAGCAGCAGCTCAGTGCAGGAAGGAGGGAGAGAGGGATTACATTCTGTGCCCCTGCCCACCAGGCCAGGCACACTCAGGGCAGGGTTGGGGGCTGGGGCTGAGGATGCTGCCCAGCTGGGTTGGCAGTGGCAGCAGTTCAGTGCAGAAGGGAGGGAAGGAGCATGCTGCCCTCCTGCTCACCAGGCCAGGTGTCCTCAGGTCAGGATGGGGGGGCTGGGGCTGGGAATGCTGCTCAGCTGGGGCAGTGCCCAGAGCTAGGGCTGGGATACTGGGGGTGAGCACTGCTCATTCTCTGTGACTGCTGCCCCCTTGCTCACTCCATTGTTGTACCATATCCCACCAGCCTGTGTCTGCAGTGGCTGCTGGCAGCTCTGCTGGGGCTAATACTGGAGGTGGTGACTGGGGCATGCTGCACAGCAGGGCGTGGGGAAGGGAGGAGAGGAGATAAGCAGCACATCTAGCCTGCATGATTCCATGCCTGGCCTGTGGCCTTGCCAGTCTTGCCTGCTCTGAGGGGGATCCTGATCCTGGGAAGCACTCAGGCAGTTGTGATGGGCCAGGGGGAAGTCTATGCTTGGGCTGGAGGTGGGAGCAGGTTGGTCATGTGTGGGTAAGAGAGAGAGAGAAATGGTGGTGGGGGGCACTTTGGAGTCCACCTGGACTGCTAAAGCAGCCTGTACAGGGGGAGGCTGGCCTGAAAGGGAAAGGGCTTGCCCAGCCAGAGGCAAGCCCAGCCCAGTCCCTGAACCCAGTCAAGGGTTTCCCAGGAAGGGTATGGGGACTACTGGGGCCTGGGCACATGGGGGCAGAGAGCAGAACAGCAGGGTGTGGCTCTGCTCAGAGCCACAAAGCAGCAGCAGGCAGGACAGCTGCAGCTGGATCTATGGCCTGGTATGGGGGTCGAAGGGTGGGAGTTGCTGTTGGGAGGGAGTGACTGGGGGGGGATGCGGGTTGGGAGTGAGGGCAACAGAATGGGCAGGGGCAGGGCACCAGCATGCTAAGCACCACAAAGCAGCTGTGGGAACAGTCACAGCTGGACTTGCATCCTGGTGAGCAAAGGGGGCAGGGAGAAGTTTGATCTTCTATGATAAAAAAACCCAAAAACAAACACCTAAATATATAGTATTTAGAATGTATTTTACTATAATGATTGAGGCACTGGTAGGCTTCTGAAGTGCTTTAAAATTGTAAATATATCAATAAAACATTGTGTGCATCTGATACCTATATATATCTACCACTATATATATATAGTGGCCTTTCATTTTAATTACAGAAAAATGCAAATTTGGGGGGTTTTAATCAGAGAATTTTGGATTTTTAAACAGAGAAAACCAGGATCCCTATTTACAAGAGAAACTTATAAAGCCCTGTTACATGCCTAAATAATTATATCCTATAATTAAATCTATCTAGACTTTTCTTTCTCTCTGTCTTCTTTACACACTTTAGCAACTTTGCCTCTCTTGGCAGGCTAGCCTACAAGGCTAGGGACAGAAGTTACACATAAACTGGTATAAGTGATTGAAAACCAGTTCAAATCTGTAACACAACAGAAGTTCAGTGCACATAAACCACTTTCAAAATGGCTGAAACTGGTTTAAGATAAACCTGGTTGGATGTAGTATCAGACTTAACTGATTTAGGTAAAATCAGTTTATTGAATTTCTGTCCCAGATCTCCCTCCCTCCCCCCAGATTCAAGTTAACTCCCAGTCCTTGCCCATCCTGGGATGCTTTGCACCTCCTCTGCAAACCCCCTCCCCCCTTCCAGGCTGGGTGGGCTAGCTTTGGCCCAAGTTGTCTCCTCCAGCCTAGCAGGAACGCATGCTCCAGCACCCCCTGGTTTCTAGCCTAAGCCACTGCAGGTATGTGGCTACATTTCTGGAATCAGAAGTGAATGTCTGTTCACTTACTCATCAGTTCAGTCTATGCAGCTTAGACTAACCTGTGAAGATTGAATCAATTCAGCTGTGGGCTTTTTGAATGTCTGTACTTATCCCGAAAGCTGATGCCTCTCTGAAGAAGCTAGTTTGCAAGATGCTTGATCTTCGGTCTAACTTCAGACTAATATGGCTAACTACCTCTCTCGTTTACTTGTGCAGTCACACCATTTTTTTTCATTTCAGTCAGTTTCTGCTGATTTCCTTCCTAGCTGTTTTTAATCAGCCCTTCTGTTTCTTTCTTTTCTCCTTCTCTTATACTTTCTTTTGTGTCTGACTAGATGCAAAATTAACTAAAACATCTCCTTTTCAAACAATAGAACAGACAAAAATAGGAAGACAAAACATGCAAACCGTGTAGGATTGAAAACCCAAAACAAAAAAGACCCCAGCCATAAGGGAAATGGAGTGAGCAAAAGAAAGGGTGTTATTAGTACCACATACAAATTGTCAGGGCAGGAGATATATGGCTCATCTAACCAGGCTGCCTCCACTTTGTTACTGTATATGCTTTCTATCTTGTCAGTTGAAATATTAAATCAATTAAGGGTTCATTTGTGAGTCAGACAGAGCACTAAGCATTACCCTAGTACCAGCCACAAGAGGTTCTGTGATCTAGGCACACATTGCTGAGTCGCAGACCCTTGGTTGGCAATTTGCTGCTGGCCAATGTTAAAAACAAATGCACTGAGCTGGCTCAGCTGCACCTTCAGTGAGTGGAGAAGGGTTACAGCTCCAAGTCTACTCTCCAGTCACCTATTCTGAAGGGTGATATAAGCAGTGCCCAAGCCCAAGGTTTAGGTAGCGCATGCCAATGTGCAAGAGGAGTCCCTACTCTCCTGCATGGGCAGACAGGCCAAGTCATGATTTGGGTTCAAACAAAAAGCCACAAGAGAGCAGTTAATTATAATAGTCATCAGATTTCTTTATGGGGGGGTGTAAATGCTACCTAGACCAGCCTCCACTGGTCCTCAACAGTGGGTCATAGTTTCCTTCTGAGATTTATCCTAGAGAAAAGATTTCTCCATGTGTCTTCATTTGTAAGAGATTCCTCAAAACAAACTGAAGTATATCTCCCTTTCGCTCTCAGAGCTTTCTGTCCTACCAGTCACAAGAATAATTAAGCTATCTGGGGTATCTTCAGAGGTAACAGAAATAAGAGTTAGCAAATTGAAGCATATCCAGCTGGCCATTTTCTTTCTTAGGCCTTTGTAAATAAGGCCTTTTACACATGACAAACCTTTGCAATCACGTCTCTGTAGATGAAGGAAGTGGGTGCACTTACCTCAGGACATGCATTCCAGCCCCTCATTAACAATGATGATATGGGCTTGGGAATTGAATACCCTATTGGAGGTCTGATGTGATGGTAGGCCATATCTGCTGCAGCAGCAGCTGCAAATAAGATGACATAATGAAGCTTAATTAATATTCAGGTATCATAAATATTCCTATGCAAACACATTTTATTTTGCTATGTGAATAAATTAGAGTCATGAACAGCTAAAAAATGCTTAAGTAGCAAACTGGCAGGTAAAGCCAATGGGTCAAAATATTTTAATGTAACAACCAGTGATTCTGCATATGAATGAACTTCTGCCAAGGTTAAAGCTGGTCGAAGATGATCAGGTTCAGGTGCAGACCATATAAAATAGCCTTTGAAAGAAACATCAATTAACCCTCACCTCTCAGATGACATTATAATAAAAGTCCTTCATTAAGAGAGAACGACCAAGCATCTTTCAATAATCAACTTAATTAGATACACTCAAGTTACGGATAAATTGTTACCACATTCTATCTTCCCATATCCTGACTTCCCAAACGTTTAAGTCAACTGTGCGAGGGGTTTCCAAGCATTTATTTAGAGAAAAAAAGGAGTGCCTTTTTATATGGGCTAGTCACTACTGATTATGATAAAAAGATCAGACTATTTTCCTAATTGTGTTTATATATCTAGTAATTTAAAAAAACATAATTGATCTCCTGAATTCTTTTTAAACAACCAGGATATATCAAGTCAAATCAAATTCCTCATAGACAGAGCTAAGTAAACTTCTTTGTTAACTGACACTTTTAAATGATGTATCATCAGTCTATGGCATCTGAAGGGAGACCAGGAGATTTCCATCTTGAGATTTTAACAAGAATGGTTTAATTTTTTTTAACCAGAGCCCATTCTCATTACAGTTTTTGTCACAAGAATAGATTAATTTGAGCCACTGTCTGTGTTGCAATCTTGACCTCTATAACGATGTTTCAGAATATTAATATCAGTTAAGTATGATATGTAGTGGGGGGCAGGAGGAGAGGACAGCAGGGGCAAAAACATTTTGCTTAGTTTAGATCCCAGTTTAATGTGACTTTGAAAGGATGAGACAAACATTGATGGTTTTATGTTTTTCTTACATGCAGTAAAAAAGGAATAAACAGAGATAAAGTTGTTAGTGAAAAATAAATATAACTATCTTTCTATTTACACACTCTATTTCTTTCTCCATACTACATTCTAGATGAAATCCTAGCTGACTAAAGTCATTGGGAATCTTGCTATTGATTTTAGTGCAGACAGGATTATACCCAAAGTACAGTATTGTGTGTGAACATTTGAGTGTATATAATACTGCATATACTCTACTTAGGTCAATGTAACTTTTGAGGTGTTCTTTTCTTCCTAGGGATAGCATGGCTTTCCCATCAGTTATCAAGAACATAGAGCTAAAAAAATAAAACAAACAACATCCTTTTTAATGCTGAACGAAGTGGCAAGAATATGTTTCTGAATTGATTTTTGAAACAGAAAAGTAGTTCAGATGGTTCATGAAACTTCCTACTCCAAGATTTGTGCAATACTAGCATGCAGTATTCTCTTTTGATCGGTAAGTGATATCCTTCTATTCTTAAACATAGCGCAACTATAAATAATAAGAAGTATTAAGGAATAAAATTACCATTGTCATGTAGAATTGTGCTTCAGTTCTTAAATGTATTTATTTACAAGAGATAGGATAAAACAGCTTTATTGAATGTACTGAAAGTCAGTCTTTTTTACTGGGAACTCTGATAATTTTTCCATAACCATAAAATTCCTGCATTACATGGGGGACATTCTCCTTCCAGACTCATACTGATATACCTGTGACTCCAGCCTTTCAAACTCTCCAGCACAAGTATGCCTAAAGCTGGGATCTTGCCACCACTTGGGCTGGTCTGTGCTGTATGTAGCATGTGTGGTCAGTCCAAGACCCATGGGAGGCTGAATGACAGGGCTCTGTGGGCCAGATCTAACCCATGGGTCATATTTCTGACACCTTGGGCATGTCCACACATGCAGGCACGTGCGCTTGAAGCAGCTCAAATAGAAGCGGTGCAAATTTGAGCCCGGGCTTTTTGCCTCAGCGCTAGGCAGGAGCCCCAGGGCCACAGCTTAACCACTCATGGTTTGCCCTAAGCTAGATAACTAGCTAGAGACTATATACAGTTGCTGATATTTTATTTTCTAATTGGGCAAAAAAATTACATAGTATAAATAAAAACTGTTTTTCCAAGAACAGAATTTAATTCACTGTCTACTCTTCCTTCAACAAGCAAAAAATCTGTTTAAAATCCATCCAAGAGCCCTTGCAGATATAACATCTCTCCTCTTAACCACCATATTTTGCACACCCACCTTCCCATAAAAAAGAAGTTGCCCAAATGTTGAGGAACTTTCCATTTCTGGAATGGTTTCCATTCAGTTTCCAAAGTTCTACCCAAATCCAGAAGCGCCCTGAAGTTCATATAGTCTCCTACAGGAGAAGTCAACTGGGGGTACGCGTGCCCGTGGGGGTACTTGGGAAGGCCTTAGGGGTACGCGCAGGCAGGTGGGAATGGAGTGCCACCGCCTCTCAGGAGCAGGTCCGGGGCAGGGCAAGGGCAGCAATGCCTCTCTGTGGGTTGCACATGGCAGGGGCTGCTCCCACCCACTACCCCACACTGCCGCTGCTTTGCATCCAACCCCCTCCCCCTCGCATACATCTGGCTGCCAGGGTTACACTTACTAAAAAAGTTTGAAAACCCCTGGTCTACTACTATAATGAAGCAAAAAATTATTATAATGATTAAAAAAAATCAGAAAGGTGATACCACTGGTTGCAAAGTTACAGTCCTGGAAATGCTGAGTTGTTGGTGCTAGGAAGCTATTCTTTGTGGATACATTCCTTAGTTACCTAAGAATATGTGCTAGAAGACAATAAAGTGAAAATAACTTGATAATTTCAACAGCCTTGAAAGGTAGAAAGCATGTGCTGTTGAAAATTCCTGAAGGTAAAACCAGGTCCTGGAGTCACCTATTTCCATTAAATAGATAGTGCATCTATTTTACTGAATAATAGATGATTGTAGTGTGTTAGTTTTGGTTTTAATTGGATGACAGGCTCCTAACACATTTAGAATTCTAGTAAAATATAGATTATTCAGATGCCATGCAGCTACTTCTCTGTAGTTTAGAGGTGTAAGTGGTCCTAATGATAGCTGAGTACCTTACCTGGTTTAAGGTGTGCAAATGGTATTTCACCTGTTAGCAATTCCCAGAGACACAAAGCATAACTGAAAACATCAGCTTTTATCGTATATCTTGTACACTGAGTGAATACCTCAGGGGCCATCCAGCGTAGGTTCTGTACATCAAGAAAACATCAATAATGCATTAACAAAGTGTTTTGTTCCTTTGCTGGGGATCATGTCTTTTTCTCTACTTTTGCATTTGCTTTCTGTCATTTTCTGCAATAAGCTAATGGGTAAAGCTGTTAAAACAAATATTCATTGTAGCATATAAAATTCATAGAGTAAATCACAACATGGTATATTGTATATTCAGCATTAGGATGACCTTCACCTTGCCTGTATAAAAGCAAAGTAAGCTGTCTTTATCTAAGAGAAGAGTAGCATAGAGCATACTCTATAAGCTGAAATCTAAATTCCCACCCTGAGAGCAGGCAACAGAGCTTTAGCATACCTAATTCCAGTTATAGCTGCTAAAATCTATAGGGTAGAATAATGGCAGTGGCAATTATGTGCATGTAGGGAGTTTGTCTTCTGTCCTGAGCTATCAATGCATTCTGCAGAAGCCTACATATGTAGCTGCTTCACAAACAAACAGCAACCCGCTGGTTTAGAAGTGGATGGTCTTACTCTGGTCCTTTGCATATACTGTCAGAACCAAATGGACATCAAAACTGAAGCACTTCTGCTCATATAGTTCTTTCACATTACTGTTTTTAATAGGATGATTTCAAAACCCCATTGCTAATGCTATAATATAGTCCATGGTAACTGATTCTGACTCAGCAGTGTATCACGACCTTTGTGTAACAGGTGGAAACGGTACGGGCTACATTTTGTAAAGGTGTTTGTGAAACTTTGGGTATTGTTTTAAACAACTGAAATTACATGAGAAGTTTATCTGAGAAAAGAACTTAGAAGGAAATCTATGTTGGATAACAACAGCTTCCTCTTTAGAAATTTGAACCAACAGCAACACGTGTGTGTCATTTTGCATTTCATACCAAAGAATCAAGGGGCAGTGGGGCCATATAAAAACACCTTTTTTAAATACACTCACAAACAAGTTCTCTATTGTGCAAAGCATTAGGTAGTTAATAATTTCTGTCATTATAAAAGCTGATCTCAAACATTTTATGAAAGAATTACTATACAAAAGAAACAGGGTGTTATACTGTCACTTGGCAATGGCATTCATTCCAGTTAAAAACACTGTTATACTTTTCATTTGCTCCTAAGATGAATTTACACACATTTTTTTTACTAAGTATGTGGAAAAGAGCAAGAAACAAACCCCAGGCTGTTTTGTCATATTGTCTTCATCCAAGGACTGCAAAAATCTTGATTCTGAGAGGAAAAAAAATAAGTTTCAAATAAAAACACTCTACAGACAGACCCCATTTTTCAGAAGCGTTAGTGGAAACCCAAAACTTTTATAAACAACTACAATGGCCTATTCTTCAATGAGGGTGCATGAAGGCATTTCGGATAAAATGGGACTACCTAAATCAGTGAGCAAGATTCCTGGATGGTAGCAACTGGCTAATAATTCCCATTGACTTGAGTAATGAATAACACCAACTAAGGATTTTTATTTGTAAAGAACATAAAATAATTTGTTTTTAGTACATACTGCTTTCCAGAATGTAACCTAGGAAAGCAGCTAACTTAACTTGCAGTGTGTCTGAGTCAATTGAAAGGCCCTTCATGGATACTATCACACCAGCATCTTCCTCTCTTTTAAATTGATGCTCACAGGCCTCAGCTCTTTTTGACTATATGACATAGTGACAAAAATAATGTAACATGTCCTAAGGTGGCTAGGACTTTGTAGATCAAAATCAGCTGCTTAAGCTCTACACAAACATCAACAGGCAAGTAATGAAGATCTGTGCCCCCAGAAAGTAAAGCCATGGCATTGTCCACCAGCTTCAGATTCTTACGGTGTAACCTGGTCTGATTTTGAAGTAATAGGTTCATTAAGAAACAGCCACATTTTACTCTCCAAATAAAGATAGCTGCTAGAGGACTATATGATAACAGCTTGGTTCCAACACCACCCCCAAACTGCGAATGCCAGTAACAAAAGAGGAAGACCCGTCCTCAATTGGAAAGACAGCTATAGCCCTTGCTGAGTTTTTGGCTGTAGCTGTGTTGGTCTGAGGACATAGGCAGGCAAGGTTCTTTGGTTAGATGTGATATATTTTATTAGACAACTGAGCAGTTGGAAAAAGTTTTTAGCAAGCTTTCGGGTGCACTCACCCTTCGTCAGGCATGGGGAGTCTCTGCTGGCCAAGGAAGCTTCTCTCATTCATTAGCTTCCATTAGCTTCTCTCATTCCTTGGAGTCTCAGACCAGCAGAGACTTCCTAGGCCGGATGAAGGGTGACTGTGCCCAAAAGCTTGCTATAAGAACTTTTTTCCCAACTACTCAGTTGGTCTAATAAAAGATATCACTTCTAACCAAAGAACCTTGCCTAGCCATAACCCTTGAAATGTTCCCATGTGCTTCCTCCATCCTCCCAGAAAAGATTCATTTTTATCTGAATTGAGACTCAGCCATTTGAACTCCATCCAGCTTATATTTCAACCTCAGCTGCTAAGTATTCAACAGCACTAGCTGGCTTAGATGAGACGTGAGGTTCAGGGGTATTAGCATCTTGAAAACACCTTGCCTTCTTGCTTGTCTGTCAAATGACCTCATATATACCATGAATATAAGAAAAACTGCAATAGGGAATCCTAAAGAACCCCAACATTTCTTTTCCAGAGTCATTCCCAAGAAAATAATGAAGCAAAGGGTACTCTCAACTAGTCTGACATTCATCATAGAAAACAGCTGTAGTTTTAGAGAAGCTGATAACATTTTTCAGGTTAATCAGCAAATCTCACCTCCAAAGTCAGCAACAACAGCATGACCATCCTCATAGAGAAGAATATTGTGACTGGAAAAAATAAAAAAAAGCCCCAACTATTAGAATAGGTTAACATGTGATAGTTTTGTGAAATACATTTTAAAGTTCTGACTTGTACCTCAATTCCCCTTCTTTAAACAAAGGTCTGTCAGCAGAGAAGGCACCTTCAGCAAGACCTCCCATTTATTACCACAGAGTATACCTATCTGCTCAGAAGGCAGAAAAGGCAAACCCAAAAGTTTTGTAAATCAAAATGTCAGAGTCATTTTCTAATTAGAATTAGAACAAATACATTTTCTAATTAATAGTAGATCAAATATAACAGGTTTATTAATTATGTGCACAGCATTACCAAAATGAAGTAAAGTAGATGACATTTGAAGATGAACTCAGTCACAGGCTTTAAATAAAATTATTCAGGCCTAATTCTCTTCTTTATTACAACAGTTTTATACTAGTGTAATTCCACTGAATTAACCCCTAATTTACATAGGTGTAAGAGAAGAAGTCTGTAGAGCTTAAATGTAATGAGGCAACTGCCAGAAGCTATAGGAGCCTCATAAGGATGTGCAAAAATAAATACTTTCTTAAAAACATTTTGAATGGAATCTGGAAAGGTTCTTTTCCTTTTCCTCGCCTGGAGGCCTTATTTAATTTTGCTCAGAATAACATCCTGCATTGCTTCAGTTTTCATCCTCTCAAAATGAAAAAGCACACCAAATTAACATCACTCATCAAGAATTGTGATGCTGTCTCAGGAGGCGGAAAAATGGAGAATCTGTTGGGTGACTCAAACGTACTCCCATTTCTGTGTTAGGTTATCTGGTATGCAGTGGCCACAAGTGAATTACAGTGGAAGCTTCACTCATACAGGACGCAAACTACCTTCTTCCTTAGCTTAGATTTTTCTTAAACTGTATTCTGTTTGTCACCAAATTGTTTTAAAATAATTTCTCTACTGGTTTAAATCTTTAGATTTAGGGTCCTTTCTTTAATAACACATATGATGTGCAGCACAGGTGTAACAAGCAATTTCCATATTTTGGGTGGTAGTGGGAGCCAGAGCAGTGGTGACTGCTGAGCCAGAAGTGGTAGCAGCAAATGGATTTGCCCTCTCTAAATCTTCATTCAAAGCTCATGCATTTTATTACTGATGTGCATTTCACAGTTCTGTCCAGTTTATGCTGATTAAACAACCTCAGTACAATTTACAAAAGGAAACTGGAGTGAAATCTGAGCCCCAGTGAAGTTAAGGGGAGTTTTGCTCTAGTAGGGCCCGATTCACACTGCTCTCCATCCTTGCTTGAGTTCCAGTAGGTTTATGCTGGATTATGGATTATGCTGTCTCAGAGAATTGCCAAAGTGTAGGACAATGTGTCAACAGGGGTCTAAAGACATAATATGCTAAGGAACATACCCCTGCAGTCATCTGTATTGTAAAGAAAGGAAGGAAGGATAATTTATGTCTTTTATTAAATATGCATCTAGCAATCCTGTGAGAATGCTTCTAACTCTTACTTAGACCAACTCCTTCTTTCCACATGACATCTGCCTTTAGCTAAATGCCTTTAAAAGTCTGGCCTTTAAACAGCTTTGATAAGTTTATCTCCCGCTATACTCAGTAGAGTATACTTAGTGTACTTATTACATTCCCTCCAGTCTTCTAGCACGGTGGTGTCTATGTATGAATATTCATACATGCAATCACATGAAAGTCAATGAGTGACCAGGAACATTTCTTTAATTGCTCATAATATTAAACAAAAGGAACTCACTAAGTGCTGAGAAATGCATTGAATGCAATTGAAGGATACTGATTTTCACCAAATGTGGACATGGTCCTTTGTATCAAAGGAGTCTTAATACAAGACATAAATTATCCTTCCTTCCTTCCTTTAAAATGCAGATGACTGCAGGGGTATGTGCCTTGGCATATTGTCTTTCTTTAGACCCCTGCTGACACACTGTCCTACACTTTGGCAATTCTCTGAGCAGCATAATCCACAATCCAGCATAAACCTCCAGGAATGCAAGCAAGGATGGAGAGCAAGGATGGAGAGTTAGAAGCATTCTCACAGGATTGCTAGATGCATATTTGAGTGATGGAATAGTTTTAAAAATACATTTGTTAGCCCATTTGCTTTCAGTGGTACTCTGTTTCTTAAGTCAGTTTTGAAAATTTTATCTTAGGCATTTAAAACTTGGAGGCACAACAGTTCATGTGTTAGCATTCAATGTAGGACATCAGGACACCAGGGTTCTAATGCCATCAATATATTGATTTATTGGAGGGACTTAGACAAGCATGTGGCCTCTCTGTGTGTTAGATTTTAATCTGTAAAATGGAGCTAAGGTTTACTATGCTTTGAAAACTGCTTTACAGATTCCTCATAAAAAGTAAAATGAAAGAATCAGTGTTCCTCCATCCATGAAGGGAGAAAAGAGGGAAGATTACTGGAAGTAAAGGACTGGAAGTTAAGAGTGCAAAGAGGCATCAGACAAATGTTGTGTAAGCAGAGACTTAGGACATTTATACTCATACTTTTTTTCCCCGCAACGTGACAGAGATCCCTTGCTTCGGAGCAGATTTGATTAATTGAGTCTGATCCACATGCGAGCTGAGGCAAGCTGCACTGCACTATGTGCAGTTGTATAAGTGGTGAAATGCGCGCCAGCGTGCAGAAAATGGCAGCGGTGTACTTTTGCACTAAAGCACCTCTGAGGTATTTTATTTCAAAAGCATGCTGCCGCCATTTTCTCAGCATTGATGCACATTTTGCCACTTATACAATTGCATGTGTCACAGCACTGGGCACTTTTGACAGTGCCTGGCACTGTGACTCATGCATGTGTAAAAATGCCCTTAGATTCAGACTTGCTCCCAGTGAAGATAATGGCAAAACTCCCCTGAATTTTGAGAGCAGGGTCATAGTCTTAGTTTGTAAGAATCAGTATTTACATTATGGCCTTGAACTCTCCCCTTAATCATAGCAGTTACATTTCATCTTCAAAAAGGGTAAATCAAACCGTGGAAGAAAAATTACATTTCCATTACTTTTCAAATGAAAAACCAAACTTCTGGGTTTCACTGCTGTATGAAGTTTCTCTCACAGCTCTAACAAAAGGCACCAACACTAGCTGATTTTTGGAGCAAAATGCGCATGTCTACATGAGACGCGTTAATGCACAGTAGCCTAATTGAATGCACATTAAGGGCTCGCGTCTACACATGCATGCCTGTAATGTGCATTAAAAATGGCGAATTTAGGCTAATCATGCCTAAATTTGATAAAATGCATTAATGCACATGTAGATGCAACCTGGCACTAACAGCTGGAGCTGTCCAGCTACTAGGGGCTGGCCTAAGTCCAGCCCCAGGGCTCCTGAATGGCTGCCTCTCCTTCCCCAGGGCTGGGCTGCTCTCTGGAAGCCCCTAGCTGCAGGCTGTAAAGCCAGCAGTCGTTATGTGCCCTGGAGCACACACCTAGTGAGCCTGGACGAGATGGATGATCTGTCCAGGAGCCCAGCAGTTGCCATGTGTCCCCCCAGAAAGGTCTCTCCCCCTCCAGAGCTGCTTCTTGGCCACAGGTGAGTGTTGCAAAGGGTTGCAGCTTTCTGCACCCCTTGCCCAGCCTTGAGATCCTCCCAGGGCTGCTGCCTGGCTGTCTCAACCCAGCTGTTCACCCCCAGCTGTCTCCTGCTGCTGCTCACCTCCACCGATCTCCTGTGCTTGCAGGTCCTGTGGTGAGGTGCCTCTGCCATGTGGCACCCAGTCTGTGGCTGTGCCCCTGCGCTGAGCACTGTGGGCAGCCATCCAGGGCTGGCCACATAGGGACAGACATGCAGGGGCCCAGAGAGCTGGCATGGGATGACCATGTCATCATCCTCCTCTTCACTGAGCCCCGGCCATGCCTGTGTGCGTATGTCCATGCCAAATACCAGTGCCCCCAACTCGACCTGGGAGGAAGTGTGTGCCAATGTGCAGAGACAATTTGCTTGGGGTGGGCACTTGAACACCCACATTTACGAGGCCCTGTCAAGTGGGATGCGGGAGCAAGAGCACTCTCAGTCAGTGCAGCAGTGCTGCATAAAAGTCAAGGTCTTGTGGGCATTGTGTATGGCTGTGACCAACTTCAACCATCAATCCGATCATGCCCAAAAGTACATGCCCTTTATGCAAGAGCTGATCTCCATTTTGGCACTCTGGGAGGCAAACTGCACCTCTGTGAGTGCCACCTGGCTGAGTCCCTGCCCTGCCCTAATGCCTCCGGTGACACATCACCAGAGGAGGCCTTCAGCATCCCACCCCATCCTCCTCCCTGGCCACTGCATCTACTGGCAGTTTGGGGAGCCCTGTCCAGTGGCTGCTTTGCCCCCAGCACAGCCCCAGCCCCAAGCATGAGGAGCAACCAGCCATGCCACCTCCAGTCACCAACAGCACCAGCTCCTCCTCAGGGGAGGGTCCCCTGCCTGGGTGCTGGCCCACTGTGCATCACTGGCCATGGACACTGGGTGCAGCCAGATGGCATCACTGATGGGGTGGCCTGTGCTAAGCCACCAGACTTGCCAGCTCTGGACACATGGTAAGTCTCCCACTTGTGGGAGGGCTCTCCCAGTCCCCACCTCTGCCCCTGCCCCTGCCCCTGCCCCTGCCCCTGGCCCTGGCCCCCACTGCCTGCCTGGCCCACCTGTGGTCCCCTAGCTCCAGATTCCCCTCCACAGCAGACAGGTGGGACACAGTTCATAACTTTATTGAACAGCCCATGTCCCTTCAGCTGGGCAGACATGGGTCCCTTATGCTGAGGAAGGCATCGATGATGGTGGCGATGTCCTCAACAGTGGTGGGCAGGGATGCGTAGCACTGTGACACGTAGTCCTCCAGGTGGTGGCAGAGGTTGTGTGACAGCTTGGTCTTGTACCCCACACTTTTATAACTCAGAGCCCTGAACCAGGAGCTCAGATGTACCCAGGGCACCAGGAGGATCAGCAGCAGTAGGGTGTAGTGGCTTGTACAAACCCCTCAGCCTGTACAAACAGATCGTGCACTGCCCAGGGCACACGCAGAAGGGGAACAATCAGGAAGCAGCGGCAGTGTAGGGTGGGGGGGAGTGGGCAGCCCAAGGGCACCTCCCTAGAGAGGTCCCCTGTGGGGAGGGCAGGGGTGCAGCCAGCCCCGCACCCCAGTTGTCTGGAAGCATTGCATGCCCCAAGCCCAGGTGCTGTGGGCTGGACAGCAGTGCAGCTGAGTGGTTGGCCTCCAGGGAGGCCTTGGGCTGGAACTGCAGGAGCAGGTGCTGCCAGCATCCTAGTCTGGCCTGCTCTGGGAAGGGGGTGGGGGAGGCAGGCTTCCTGTGGCCAGCACCCAGCAGGCTGCCTGCCCCAAGGGGGGATGGGGGACTTAGCCAGCAGCCACCAGGGCCCAGGCCTTCCTAGCTGACTAGGGACAACATTTGCTGCAGGATTTTCTGGTAGCAAAATAAAAATAAAATAAAAAAAAAACCTCTGGAAAAAAAAGTGGCACAGAGCATGGGAATATAGTGTGTGCTGGAACAAACAGAGTTTTGGTCCTCCAATGAGATGCTATGGCTGCTGGCCAGAGCATCTCCGCTTCTCCGTTTATGCCCCAGCTGCTCCAGCAGGCTGGGAGCCAGGAGGAGCTGGGCAAGGGCAACCTGCCCAAAGTGGGACACAGTGTCCTGCAACAAGGACACATGCAGGGGAGTGCCCTATGGCACAAATTTGTGCTGCTATTATTTGTGCCACTGCAGACACCACACCCCTGCACATCTGGATATGGTTTATGGATTAAATGTAGTACTTAGATACTATAGTGTTACTGGATTAAATTAGACTAGATTAGATTCAATTCATCTTGATATAACAGATAGGCAGATTTAGTATAGGCAGACTTTCCCTTTCTCCTAACTCTGATCTCAGGTTTCTGGGTAACAAGATGCAGGTGCTGTGCATGTTCATTTAAAGGCACCATGGAATCTGAACCTCAGTCCCATCAATTGCATCTCCTGCCGTGCCACATGTGCATGCCAGAAGAGTAATTTTGGGACTGCACATCAGATCCCAGTGTCACCCTTTCTGTGTTCCAGTTCAGTTCATGATCCCAGGCTCCTG
>NW_005842005.1:1374082-1423867 GCF_000455745.1 Alligator sinensis
GCAGCTCCAGGGCCTGGGCCCTGGCTTTGGGATCACACCAGTCTTTTGAACTGGTTTCAGTGTGGTCCAGCAATCAGCTCATTGTCAGCTCTGGTCCCAGACTTGTCAAACATTCATTTAAAGTGTCAGACAAACCAACCGCAAAAATATTCCTACATCCTAATCTTTTGGCCCTGTGGTCCGGATAAATGTTGTGGGGTTTGTCCATGGGCCAGATCTAACCCCACATACCAGGATCAGGCCCCGCACTGCCTCCACCCAGCCCTGTGCTATGCCAGTCAACCCTGGGCCACACTAATCCACCTCCATTTGGCCTTGTATCAGCCTGATCAGCCCTGCACCATACCAATTGGACCTGTGTGATCTTGCACCCCCTTCCACACCACGCCAACTGGCCTGACACAATCAGTCTAGTGTGCAGGGCCATGCTATCTGGCCTGTGGGGCTCCTCTTGGGTCCAGAAATTTGACAGCAGGAAAGTCACAATTAGCTGCCACTGCTCTCTCATCAGATTTTCAGGCCCATGGGAAGCTCATCATGCTAGATAACATGATTTCACAGGTTGGATCTGGCTTGCACACTGGGGGTTGAGCACCTCAGTTCTTCATTATATGTGGAACATTTTTATGGCTGGTTTTCCATTTTATGGCGCGTTAAATTAGGTACATGTGTAGCACCCTTGCCATTTATGCTATGATTAATTAATGACGTAATTAATGATTAATGTGTTAATCATGGCATAAAATGTAGTGTATAGAGAGCAGCTTAGTGAAAATGGGGTATTTCTTTTAAAGTGTTTGCTTCTGCCATTACCAGGGCTTACTACCAAGTACTCATATGATTCATAGACGTGCTGTCCCATCACACAGTTTCTTCATTCCCCAAAGCACTACCAACAAAAGACACTTAAAATCTGTCTTCCATACTGAGAAAATTATGTATCCAATGAAGTGGGAGCACTTTGTGATGCACCACTGAAAGTGATTAACCTGCATGATTAGAGAGGCATAGCCAAAGGCATGTCTGGAAGCTTTCCAAGGGTTAAATAAACTGAGGTAATTAGACTTCATTTTTAATCTCATCACATCATTAAAGCCATTAGTTTACAGACACATCTGCCTGATGTAAAATCACGCAAATAATTAAAAGCCACACAATATATGGAAGCTGGCTGTTAGAAGCTTTGTAATAATACTCTGCTCCAAGGTACAGGAGAGTCAGGATTCAGGGTGACACAGAATATTTTGAGGTCTGCCCTAACAGAGCTCAACTGCATCAAAGAAATTATATGCTTTGTGCTGGTTTCTGCAAGAGTACTACAGCATAAGGATGCTCATAAAACTGCAGATGCGAGGAAAGGAAAGGGAGGAAAATAGTGCTGTTCAGAATGAAAGGGTGGAAACTCTTTAACACCCTCTATCATTCACTGTTTGGCTAGATAAGCATGGGACAATCTCTGCTTCAAAGTCTGAGTTATTTATTAAAACTCATTAGCTGTACTGACATATGTAAAAAGTTTAATTTCAGTAAAATCTTTGAAACCATGGCAACTAGAAACTCCAATAAAGATAAAGGATTGCAGAACCAAGGCTTTACCTAAGACTTTCAGCAGAGGTATATCTGAAGGCTTAATGCTAAAGCTACTGGATTTGTCCCATAACCACTGGGACTGAAGAGGTGCATTATGAGATTTGTATTGTGGTTAAACCCCATTTATTGAGGGTAATGTTAAGAAAATGCTGTCCTTTTTACATACTACTTGTTCAAAGCCTAAGAATACAATGAGGGATAATGGTGATGCCTCTGAATAAATCTAACCATGCACACACATCCCAGTGATAAAGGGATTTCTACACATAAACTCCCAAGAATCAACAAAACAGCTACAAAGCAAGTTTCTATGTATGGTTATAAATATTTCTTATCTGTTTGATAGGAATGTCATCTCCCAAGCCACGAAGCAAAGCAGAGCAGTTTTGACACTACAGCAATGCAAGAGATGATGTTCTGATTAGATAAGAACCAAATGGACATTTATTTTACATTTTCCTTTCAAATAAAGGGAAAAAGAGAAAAGAATGATTTCTGATTTCAGGGACAATTCAGTGTGTGAATAGCGAAGGGGTTAACTGGTATATTAGTCATTTATTAGGCATTAGTCATTTATCTCTAGAGATGTTGATTCAAATCCTACTGTATCAGGAAGGTTTATAAATCAACGAGTGATAGTGTCATAGGTAGTCATCACACAGAGAATCCATGAGTCCTATTAATTGTTAGCTAAAGCATTCTTCTTCGGGTCTAGAAGATCTATATTTTGAGATGTGAACATGTAGGATTCTGGGGCTCAGCTTTCTCTGTTTCTGAGTATGCTTAATGTTTTTGTTTATGCTTAATATTTTTGTTTCCCAACATGCATCTGTTACAGTTAAATGCCTAAATCTAATTCTTGGCAAACACATATTTCCTTTGCCATGACTGACAGTTTTTGCTGGGGAGAAACTCAGAACTGGAAATGATAAGATATGTTGCAGTATGGGATTTTGATATGGAATGTCATGGGTCAAGACTTAGGTTTATGTATAAATAGGGCTTTGTTGTGGAAATTCATCCATTGCTAGTTTTACTATTTCTGGTCTCAGAGAATCCTATCAGCTACTCCCAACATGTAAGAAAATAACAATAATGTCATTTGAATTTTCAGTATAGCACTTACCTCCCTCATCTACTAGATTAGCACTTAAACGTCCAAGGTCAAGATTTCATAGAATCATAGAAAATTAAGGTCGGAAGGGACCTCAGGAGGTCATCTAGTCCAACCCCCTGCTCAAAGCAGGACCATCCCCAACTAGATTATCCTAGCCAGAGCTTTGCCTAGCTGGGTCTTAAAATCCTCCAAGGATGGAGATTCCACAATCTCTCTCGGTAACCTGTTCCAGTGTTTTACTACTATCCTCATGAAAAAGTTTTTCCTAATATCTAACTTAAACCTCTCTTGCTGCAACTTGAGACCATTATCCCTTGTTCTGTCACCTGCCACCACTGAGAACAGTCTAACTCCATTCTCTTTGGAACCCCCCTTCAGGTAGTTGAAGGCTGCTATTAAATCCCCTCTCAGTCTTCCCTTCTCCAGACTAAACAAGTCCAGTTCCCTCAGCCACTCCTCATAAGTCAGTTCCCTTGCAGCAATGGTCTCAAGTTGCAGCAAGGGAAGTTTAGGCTAGATATTAGGAACATTTTTCTCACTAAGAGGGTAGTAAAGCACTGGAACAGGTTACCCATGCAGGTGGTGGAGGCTCCATACTTGGGGTTTTCAAAACCTGGTTAGACAAAGCTTTGGCTGGGATTATCTAGTTGGGGCTGGCCCTGCTCTGAACAGGGGATTGGACTAGATGACCTCCTGAGGTCCCTTCCAGCCCTCATTTTCTATGATTCTATGATTCTAAGTCACGGGCCCCAGCCCCCTCACCGTTTTCATTGTTCTCCATTGGACTCTCCAATTTGTCCACATCCTCTCTGTAGTGGGGGCCCAAAACTGGACACAGTACCCCAGATGTGGCTTCACCAGTGCTGAACAGAGTGGAATAATCACTTCCTTTGATCTGCTGGCAACACTCCTATCAATGCAGCCCAGTATGCTGTTGGCCTTCTTGCCAACAAGGGAAACACTGTTGGCTCATATTCAGCTTATGGTCCACAGCTTATGTACCGCCCAGGTCCTTTTCTGCAAAGCAACTGGCTAGCCAGCCAGTCCCCAGCCTGTACCAATGCATGGGACTGTTCCTTTCTAAGGGAAGGACTTGGCACTTGTACTTATTGAACCTCTTGAGATTTGTTTTGGTCCAATTCTCCAATTTGTCTAGGTCTGTCTGAATCCTAGCCCTATCCTCCAGCACATCTATTACTCCCCTCAACTTGGTGTTATCTGCAAACCTGCTGAGGGTGCACTCTATACCAACTTCCAGGTCATTGATTTTCCTAAAGATAATTTCCCATATATAGAATCTAATTATTGGAGGGTCCTCTTTAATTCCTTCCTTCTCCACTGCAGGGGGGTAGACAACGTGGGTAGGTGGTGTAGGGAGGGAGGTCAAGCAACTTTCTCCCTGCTTGTGCCTTCCCTCCTGACTGCACCCCACGTTGCAGCCTTGCCCCCGCCACTTCCCCTCTGCTCTCCCTCCTGCCCTTCCTCCCAGCCTCTGCTCCCTCCAGCCTCTGCTCCCCTCTTCCCCATGCCTCTGTTTCCTCCCTCACCCTTCTCCTGCTTCCTCCTTCCCTCACTCCCAGCCTTTGCTCCCCACTCCTCCCTTACCTTTGCTCTGTGCTGGCAGGCTGCATCCCTTTTCTAGCTTGGGGCATGGCGCACAGCCCTTGGCCCAAGCCCAGCCTTTGTAGCAGCCATGTGGGCTGCATGCCACTGCTTGAGCCAGGCTGGGGCTGGGCTCACTGCCCCAGGCTGCAATGTGCGTGGAACCTGCCAATATGGAGCAAAGGTAAGTAGGGGGAGAGGTGCAGACAAGGGGATGTGCAGGGAGAGGTGCAGACAAGCAGAGGATGTGTGGTGGTGGGGGGAAGTGAGGGGGGGAGAGATGGCAGGGTACAGGAGCAGCAGATTGGGTTGGGGGGGAGGCAGCAGCTGCAGCTAAAACCCTGACCACAAGTAGGGGGCTGGAGCCCAAGCCGCAGCAGTTGCCTGCCCCTTCATCACCCTCATATGCAATTCTAAGATGTTAAATGGGGAAAAATGTCATATTAGAATTGATTAAATATAGTATATAAAACAAAATATTGAGGGTAGTGTGCACTAGATGAAGATCATTGTATTATTTCAGTACAGTGGAACTAATCAAATGGGCCATGTGCCTGTGTATTACGGGTCTCATATGGTGGCTCCTATCAGACTGGTATACCATTAGAGCCATGACTCTGCACTGTGAGTCTGAGATCCCCTGCGTATGGGTTGCAGGAGGGCTGTGGCACTGTTCCAATCCAAGGACTGAGGCAGCAATATGAGTGACTGTGCATCAGCATGGGGGTTTGCCACTTTTGGCATCTTTACCTTGGAGCCTCTTCTAAGGCAGTAGACCTTAGACAGTACAGACCTTACCCACAACTACGTGGTTAAAAAAGCCAGGAAACAACATTTCTGCATTAGGAATGCTTTGTCATGTGTCTGTCTAATTTACCACGTTAGTTTTAGAATAAGAAATAATCAAGGACAGAAACAAAATATATTCCTTAAATTTTCAAATTTTCAAATATGCAAAGTCTTGATACTAATTAGCAAGACAGTCTGCAATAGTCTTCTGTAAATAACTGTTATTACTTTTTTAATTACTCCTACTAATTCAAATTCTACCCTCAGTTTTGCTTTATTCTGGGTTTTTAATTTCATCTTTTGTCACTAAAATTGCAATGATGTAGCTAATAGCTGAGGCTGGCCTGAAAAAGATGAGGTTTAACATATTAAAAATTAACTTTGTCTTTTAAATTTGTTTGGCTGTTAACTTTCTTCTTAAATCTTGAATTTACAGACTCCTGCTTTATACAATACTATCTCTGTGACTAGTAAGAAAGGAAATCTCCCTCCCCACCCCTATGTATAGCATCAGTCCTAGAATGAACTATGCTAAAGCTGCCCAATAGTTCTTGATGGTTATGTATACCAGCTTTCTTAGAGATTCAGAGGACAGAACCAAGCACTTGAAAATTGTTTCCTGAAATATATGATCACATACTGTGTTGCGATAGTTTCACGAGGACTAGAGTATCTGCTGTTTGAGGGTTAAACATCATAGTTATCAAATAAAAACCGAAATTCTTTGAGAACAAAGAGTTCCGCAGAGCCGGGTAAGTGCAGAATACAAAGTATCCACAATGTGCAATAAGTCTGTAGACACAGACATCTTTAGAATACTAACTATTTGAAACTTGAATACCATCTGCAAAGACTTTGAGGCTCTGTTCTGAAAGCTGAATATAGCTGGAGAAAAGAAGAAGATGATGTGAGATTCATGAGTATCCTGTTTATATAGGAAGCTAAATTGTCACTGCATGGGTGTTTCCCATGAAGGAGAATGTTTAACTTCACATGTTTTGACTCACTGAGCCTTTTCACTGTTCAGCAAAAGGTAAAGGTAAAAGGCAGGGGATGCTTGGGAAAGTGAAGTCATTCAGCTATGATTTGCAACCATACTGTAATAACTGAAACTTACCGTGCAACAGTCATTAAAAAAATTATGTGTTGGACTTGGGATGAAATTCATCAGTCCACATGAAGCCAATGGTGCCTTCTTTGAGCACAGACAAACCACCGTGCTGATGCACAGCCACTCATATTGCTGCCTCAGTCCCTGGGTTGGAATAGTGTCACAGCCCTCCTTCAATCCATATGCATGTAATCCAGTGATATACCACATTGACAGGAGCCACCATAGGCTGCTTACAGACATTAAAAAAACAAATAAATTGCACTTCACTTTATTGGAGGAAGCAGCACATTAGTTTGACTTGGCTCTGCAGCATCTATATAGATCGGGCACTTCAGTGGGGCTTTTGACTCTAAAGCTGAGTCAATTAGAGACCCCCAATACACAGATGCATAACCGGTTTGCTTAGTTCCACTCTACTGATCAATCATTTTCATCTGGTGCATGTTACCTTTGATATTTTGCTTTACATGTGTACGCTTGTGTATCTCAGAGTCTAATGTTGAGGTAAACAGAAGTATCCAACCAGAGAATTAGGATAACCTTCCTACAGAAACTTCAGGACCTACTTTTACTTATAGTAGTTTCTCCAGGACCATCAGTGAACCGCTTTGCCTCCCTAAGATAGGATGAGGGCAAATCTGACTCCTCCTTTCTGACTCTGCCCCAGAACAGAGCACCGTGAAGGGATGCAGTGAAGGATGGCATAGGATGGCTTAACCTGGTTCACTTCAGGAAGAATGTCCTGAGGGAGGGGCATCCCTTTATTTTCCAAAAGGGAACAAAAAGGCCATGGCAGAGAAGACATGAATTCAGGGCTTAGTAGTGTGAGCACCTGTAGTAATGCCTTTGTGGAATCTAATTCTAATTTAAACTAGCAGCGTTGCTCAAGTCACATGTTCCTTATGTCCTCTCCTCACCAATCCCACCCAGACCAAGACTTTGGCCTGAAATAGGTGATGAGGCCAATGTTTCATACCTGAGCATATTCTCATCTTGTTTTGGCCCCAAAAGTATTAGGTGGAATAGTCTGAATTCTTAAGGTCAGTGGTGGGTCAGGGTAATTTTGGCAGGATTTCTGTTTGTTTTTTAGTTCAACTCTAATGGGCAAACAGCAGCCCATTCACAGCTTTTCCAAATGAGCCTAGAGGGGCTTGTTTGCCAGAGTTTGACTCTCAAACAGCTTGATACAAGCTGTTTATATCTAATAAATGAGATGGAACTTTACTTAAAAGCTTCAAATACATTTTTTCAGGTATACAAGTATTAACCTCCTCTAACCTCCTAAATATCCCCAGTTCAATGACTTATAGCTTAACTACAAACATTAAACCTTGGCTGAAACTTGGTTCAGAGATGACTAGGCATAAGAACTTGAAAAGTACTAGGCACTTTTAATTTCTATTTCTATTAGTCTTGCAACAGTGCTTAAAATAAACCCTGACAGCATTGGTAGGTTCCATACATCAGAGGCAATATGAGAGTTCTAAACAACATAATTATTAACACTTTTAATTAATTAATTAATTAATTAATTAATTAACATTAATGTTTCACTTAGAGATGGAATTGTTCTTAGAAACAAACTCCTAAGGGAAATTATAGAAGCCAAGTGTTTTGGATGTGTAAAATGTAACTGGATAAGATTCTGGAAAATGGCTAGGACATAGATTTTGACTGATCTAATAATCTAGTCTAATATCCTCCATCACTAAGACCATACGACTTCCTTAGTTCTTGCTTCAAATCCATAAGCAGTGGTTGAACCAGTGCATATTTGTTAGGAAAAGAAGGGATGACCTTCCTAAGCCAGACTGCAACTCTTGCTCTCATGGTACAAAGCAGCCACTAGGTCCATTTGACTGGTGACAGGGATTTCCTAAGTCAGTGGTATTCAACCTTTTGGTTCCCTGAGTGAGATGAGTACCTTGTAATCCTGGCTGTGCTTCAGGAGGTTGAATGCTGGAAGGATCTCTACTTTTCCATAGCCTTTGTGATCAGGGTAATAATTAAGTATCACATTGTGATGCTGCAGTTATATATGAATGGATCTTCACCTGCTCTCTGACCTCTCTTGCCCTCAGTCCCCCAGAATAGAAAAACCCAAACAAAGCTAAGCAAATCCTAGGCTGCTGTAATTTTTTTTGTAATACAGATTTCTTAGGGATTTTTAGCATGTGCTCCTATCACACATGCCCAGCACACGTATTGAACTAATAAACCATAACAGCTCTAGAACAGATCTCTTACTGTCTATTGACTCAATGATCCATGAAATAAAAATATTACTGTAGACTTTGATCAGAGAGACTGAAAGCCCTTTTACAGCACTTACAGGCTATCACGTATCTAGTGCTTATTTTAAAAGGATGCTAGTTTGTAAGAATTCCAAGGAAATTAGTATTCATCCTCTCAAAACCCATAATCACACTAATAACTAACAGATTTCAAAGCACCAATCATCCATATCTGCAATACATTGGCTGTGCTGCACAATACAGTATTCAAGCTCATCTACTGATGTGACAAATAATGAGAAGGAATTTTTCACTTCTCTACCTTACTCTCACTCATTTTTTTGCATGTCTTTGATATTACCTTTTAAAGAAAAGGTACAGTTATTTAAGCAGCAGAACATGTGTTGGGTTTTTTTAAACCTTCCTCAGAGGCACTGGGTGCTGGCTGCAGTTAGGGATTTTGACTGGTGTGCCAATGCTTCTGCTGGGACTTAAACCCAGAGGTTGCTGGCTAGAGAGTCTTCACCTCTTCTCAGGGTCAGATTGATAGCTATATTTGGGGGCAGGAAGGAATTTTACCCCATGGTCAGATTGGTATGCACTGTGGGGGTTTCTGCCTTGCACTCTAACAGGAAGGCGGAATGGGGGAGTGACCCTCTTCCCTGGGATCTCTTGAGTGTATATATTAAGAAATTTACAGCAGCAGGATGTTGGCTGCCATGGTCCCCTTGCTTTACCTGCGGCAGGTTAGGGTGTTATGTCTTGGCTGCATCAGGTTGACTATCTAGTTTTGTTAAAGGTTAGACAATGGATTTGTATTGGATTTGGATGGGGATGATCCTGCCTCAGGTAGAGGGTTGGGTTAGATGTCCTGTGGAGGTCCCTTCCAGCTCAACTTTTCTATAATTCCATAAAAATCAGTGCTATGGGATACATTATAGGGCCAAGCCTGCCTTCATTTAGGCATGAGCCATGCAGTGGGATCTGGACACTGGGGACTGCAGTGCCCATGTGCTCTGTGCGGGTGAAAGAGTCTATATACTTATCAACTCATAGAATCATAACTGTGTCGGTGTCTATTCAATCTGTCACCATGTCTGAAAGAAGTTTACAGTATAATGCAATGAGAAATATTATGCCATTGGACTCTGGTTTTTCTTCTTTCTTTTTTCAACTTGATGAAAATCAAGGCTTTAAGGGTTGTATTTCTGATATTCAGGTTCCAGCCCCCAATTATATATGCCTGTATGCTATGCGTGCTTAGGTGTTAGAATTGATTAGACTGGTGTTAGAAGAGAGAGAGAGAGAGAGAGTGCACACGTGTGTGTAGATTGAAGAAAAGGGCATGGATGGACATGTGTGCATGTACAGAAAATTGTTAATATACAAGTGGAAAGGAAGCCTCAAATATCATTAAGCCTTAAGAGTTATTGCAACAAGCCCCACTATAAATAATCTTCAGAGCTGGTCACTAAGTGGAAATTTGGTTCTATGGGAAATTCTATCATTTCAAATATTTTTTGTCCTAACTCAAAATAAAATGTTGATTTTTTTTTACTTTACTGTAGAATTAGGGTTTCAAAATATTTTGTTTCAGAAATAACCAAAGTATCCTACTGAAATGTTACATTTTGACATTATTGTTCAGGCTTCAATTATAAATTATAATATTATGTTGCATAAAAGTCTAAGCTTTTCAAATATTGTATCATAAATCATTTCAGATTTCAAATGAATCCTTTTGATAATTTCCCACTGAAAAAAGTTAATGAAATTGATACAGTCCTGAAGAATGTTCCAGCTGAATCAAATCAGTGTTCAATGATTGAAAATTGTTCCACTGGAAAATTTCAGACTAGGTCGTGACCAGGGCTTACATATGAACAAGCCACTAGAGGGGGATGCAGTGTACACATTATAAAAAAGTCCTATTATCTTTGAATTTTCTTTCATGTATAGAGTTTGTGTGCTTATAAAGATAGAGATCAATTATACCCTTCAGTTACACTTATTTTAGTTTAATTCAACATGTTCATTTTGACAAGAGAATTCAAATTGTATTTACCTTACCAATAATAAGTAATGCTATGTAAAGAAGCAAAGCAAAAAGTTAACAAGGCTGGGAACGAATAGAACAGATAATGCCATGAGTTACCATGAGTTTTATCATATGCTGTGCTGTAATTTTCTGTAGTTTTGTACAGCGCTAACGTTTGTCAGCATTCTTCTACTCCCAACTCTTAGCATAAAATAGGTGTTCTGTCATATAACTTCATTTAAAAAAAAAATTAAATGCTACCCTTTGTCAATAGGAGAAATGAAGTGATCTTTTCTTCCTGACAATCTCTTCATCCTTACAGGATAATACTGGACATCCCTGAGAAAAACATATTCTGTGATCAATTTACAAGACACTACTGATTTTAGGGTACCATGATACTATATGTAAAGCTAAGTAAATCTTCAAGCAATTAATCTCATTTTAAAAATCTTTCTCAGTCCTCAGGATCACTGGGTGTGTCTACACGAGATATTATGTCACTGTAGCAACAAGCTACAGAGACATAGCTCATTGCTGCAGCGTTGTAGTGTTGGCAGGCACTAACCTTGACTGTAGCTCATTGCTACTGCACAGTAGGGTGGAAAACGACCTGTGCGCCATTGGGATTGTGCAGTACCAGGGCTGCCGGGACTGCTTTAGCAAGTACTAAATGACTGCATCGTACCAACTGTGTAGTCAGCGGGGCATGTAGACATGCCTACTGTTTATATCCTGGCTTTTGACTGTATTCAGCAAGTTAAGCCAACACTATTAGTTGAATTCCCTTCTCTTTTCTGGTACTTTCTCTTTGAGGGAAGAGAGTATAGAAAAGTGGACTGCTTCAGGACTGAGGTGATACTACTCTTTCTTGAGTCTATATAAAGATGCCAAAGTCTTTTGTGTTCTAAAAAATAATCTATCTAGATTCTCATATGATCTGACAAGGTAGCATGATCATGGTTCACTTTTGCCACAAGATTTGAAATATCTTAGCAGAAATTCAAGTTTGAAGTTAGGTTACTGCAGTAACATCATCATATCTGTAGCCATATTAATCTATATTTCTCTACACGTTGTGATCCTTCATTTCTGAGTAGGTGGATGCTCCAGAAAAATACTGTCTCTATGCAAAATACTATCTGGGAAGTTTAAGAGTCAGTGGAGGGAACTATACAGTGACATAATGGGGGAATTATCCATCTTCCAGTCTTTGAGTAGGTACAGATACACACACATGCATACACACATACACTTTTTCAATGGGCATACTTGGGACAAGAATACCTTTCAGGCTGCCTCTACACCTTACAGGTATTGCACAATTAGCTGGTTAATTGCACTAACTGAAAACAACTACATATGTAAAGTACCTATGACGATATCTAAAAAGATCTAACCAGTAGGGCTGTGCGAAATTTCGCTGGGTGTTTTGTTTTGAAACTATTTCGATGCGTTTTGAGTTTGAAACAGTGAAATCAAAATGAAACAAAAGCCTTCAAAACAGCTTCGAAACAAAACAGGGGCACTCAAAATGTTTCAAAACTTTCGAAACATTTCGAGTTTCAAAGCCGGGCTTACTTGGCTTCAGAGCCGATCCCAGCTGGCAGCAGCCGCCTCCTGTCATCTGGCATGCAGATTGGGGGCCCACACCCCTGGGAGGAGTCCAGCACAACCCTGCAGCCCTCTTGGAGGTGTGGGCCCCCAGATCTGCAGGCCGGATGACAGGAGGCTGCCACTGCCAGCAAGTGACTCGAGTTTTGCTTGTCAACACCTTGAGGTGCAGTTTCCCAGAAACCCCTACACCTATCTCCTTGAAATGTGGCAGGGTTCATGCCCTCCAAAGGGGCTACCATCCCTGAAAGCTTCATCCAAACACAGGGGCTACCATCCCTGAAAGCTTCATCCAAATCAGGCAAGAGATGACAATGTTTTAGGCATTTTCATGATTCCACATTATAGCCTATGGGCGAAATGTCAAAACAGTGTCAAAACAGTGAAACAGTTTCGACGGAATGAAATGGAGCAGTGCTTTTGAAATGAAATGAAACTCTAAACAAAACACTGTCCTGTTGAAATGGCGAAACAGCAGTCAAAATGAAATGGTGCTGTTTCGCACAGCCCTACTAATCAGCTATAAAGGTAGACCTCAAAGTGGGCACTAGCTTTATGACTGGTTGGTATCCAGATTTGCATGTGTAGTAGGGTCTCCTCTGTGGCTGGGAGCCCTGTCAGTATCTGTTCAATCTATCACCATGGCTGAAAGAAGTTTACAGTATAATGCAATGCAAAATCCTGTGCCAGGGGTGCACCCTACCTAGCCCTGGTAGCTGCCGACTCTGGGTTCCAGGAGTGCTCCATGGCTGCCAGGGCCCAGAGTCCCACAGCTATGCATGCTGGGTCCCAGCAGTGCATCTCCCAATGCTGACTCCAGCTGGGTCCTGGCAGGCATGTGGCACAGCTGTGATCTCCCAGCCCTGGGTGTGTGTGAAACCCCCAGGGCTGGAAGACCACATGCAGGTAAAAGTGCAATGGGATCTAATTTGCAATCCACATAATTGCACCTCCTGCTGTGCCACATATGGCACCCCACATAGCCGCACAGGAGCTTGTTTCTTGCCAGTACAGGGGGAGCCTGAGATCAGCAGTAAGGTGCGATAGGATCTAATGCATAATCCCAAAATCATGCCTTCTGCCATGCAGGTGTGCCATGTCAGGAAATGTGATTATGTGAATCGTGCATTAGATCCCATTGTGCCTTTACCTGCACATGTAGAGGAACCTTTAGATACATTTAATCCCTTCTTCCCAAGTCCTTCCCTGTACTGTCAAAGTGCTACAAAATGATGAAACACTTCACAACATGACATCAACATACAGTCACTAGAATTGGAAGGTTTCCTTTTTTGATATTAATCTATCAGCTCAAGTCACAATCTAACATCACTGCAACGAATCTGAGCTGCTAAACCAGAGTATTCTAGCCAGTCACAACAACCGGTTCCTTGACATCAGTTCAATAAGCTAGAAATGCTGAACTACTTAGCACAAAAAGATCTGGTTGATTTGCTACACCTGAGGCTAAGAGAATTCTGGACAAGCTAGAGAAAGATATTGCACCAGTGATAGAGCCCTGCCAGATCTCATTCAGGAAAGCTTGAATTGCCATATGTGAAAACAGTAGTTATAGTATGAAAAGGGCAGCTACATTTTCAAGGATATGATACTTTCACATTGTTGTCCATTCTTGTGGTCTGGAACATTGGCTTTTCATTCTGGGCAACTTGAGATATGATGCAGATGACACAAACATTAGTGGAGTTGTGTATGAGAGTAACCGTCCCTTAGAGAGAGTGATTTGGGTGATTCACAAAAGTAGGTGCAAACAAAGAACATATTTTTAAATGTAACAAAGATGTATTGGAGAGAGGGAAATGTAGGCCATGCTTACAGGGTAGGGGACTGCGAGTGAGGAGCACTTAAAAGGTCATGATGCATGAACTGGTGTTGTGATGGCTAAAAGAGTTAATATATAAACCCTTGGATATATGAACAGGGGAAAGTTATCTAAAGAAGTGGTGTCACCTCTATACATGGTGTCAACAAAACCATTACTGAAATACTTTGACAGTTTTGGTGCCTATCCATTAAAAAAAACAGGCTGGAAAGATGGAGAGGATTCTGAAAATATCCACAACATGATGTAAGTATTGGAACACCTGCTTTAAAGTGACTTTGCAGTGAAAAACTTAAGAAACTCAAATTTTTTGTCTTATCCCAGACAAGGCTGAGGCTACTTGATCTTAGTCAGTAGATACCTGAATAAGGAGAATGTTTCTGACAACAGAGGGTTTTTTTTTTAACTTAGCAGACAAGTTCCTAGAAAGTTTCAATGCTTGGAAGGCCTTTTCATATGGGAAGTAAGTGAGCTTTTAGACATGAAGGTCATAGCAACTCTCTACTGATGTTCTTATTTAAGGAATGGGTAAACAACCAATTGTGAAAAATAATGTGCAACACCTTTCAAATAAAGAAAATTATTTATTGCTAAAACAAAAGAGAAGGGATTCTCTTCACTGTTTTCTTACTCTGGTTCCATTCAGAGACTTCTCATTCTTAACCATGCAGTAGATCATTACAACTGCAGTGCAAGATGATAAATGGTTACATCCTGCAAGGGGCTTTGATTTAATAGGCTATCGCTCTATACAGACTTCTGATGTAAACCAGAGTACCTATTGATTTCATCAATGTTTGAATTACTTTTCTTGTCATATTGACTTTTTTGCAGAACAATATAAGTGTGGGAAGAATAGTCTTCCCATTAAAGAGTCCAGCTTTCAAAACAGTTAAAAACCATTTCTGTGCTGCCCTTTTGACCTCTGGCCAACACTCCTAAATTACATATCTCAGGACTATATGTAGCTGAAAAGTTAAGCTAAATAAATCATGTCACTCAATATCTGACACTTGATTCATGCACGTGGCTTTCATTGACTACACACAGAATTGTCACTTTTCAGCACCTGTAATAATTAGGCTGCTTGTTCAGATGAATAAATAAGGATTTAATTATCTAACTCTAAGCCCCCAAGTTCGAAGATGTTTGCTATAATTCTTGGTTACTTCTGATGTATTTAAAAATGCAACACTATGGGTAATATAATTTCACAAATTCAGCATTAAGGCTCTGCCAGCAACTAGTATACCAATGTGTTTAAAGGACTGAATATAGATGAGCAATCAGAGCGTAATTGCAACTTCTGCTTCCTATTTCCGGGGCTTTCGCTACAGGTAAGCTGCTGTGGTCTAGGTAGTGGTTTACAATGTATTACAGAGGATTGGCTGGGGGTTAATAGAGGGACATATTCCAAAGGAAGCCTCAGAATGTGTGCTCAGACCACTTGTCATATACAACTAGTATGGGTGGTAGGGAAGGATGTAGGTATTGCTTCAAAATTCATTGCAAAGGTGATCTGAGAACTGATTCTTTCACTTAAATGATTTACTAAATATGGGATAAACCTGAGGACAGCTGCGACCTACCCTACCTTCAGTGTGGCATTCACCTTTCAGGATCTGCAATTCTAAAACAGAAATAACAAATCTGGAGTTGGACTACTTTATCTTTAGCTCAGGCGATTGCTATTAAACTAGATAAGCACAGGCTAGTTAATGAGACGGAATGATTCTAACTCAGGAAAACATTATTTAAACCTAAGAATCCTGGGCTCCTCGAAACACCTGAAAGAATTGTATTTATTTAATTCCCTTGCCATTGTGTTAGCAAAAAGTATCGGAGATGCAAAGATTTTCCTCCAATAAACTCCAGTAAACAAGTTTGAGGAATTCCAGCTTCCTCAGAGAGATTTTGTAGTATGCAGATAAAATAGGAAATTCAAAGCAAACTTGTGAAGAACAGATACCAGGAATTACCAGAATTAAAGCTTTGATTATTTTTCTTTGTGTCGTTACGGTTCAGTGTTTGATCAAGACAAAGCAGTGCTAGCAGCTACGTGAAAAAGAAAGTGTGTGTTCAAAACAAAACATTACATATGTCCCAATTTGGAAAAACCAGCGCAAACATGTTATCAAATATTTGTGAAGTTAGGTTAACACAGAGATGACTATTTTATACACAGCATATTATTCGGATCATTTAAAAAGGCATTGATGGTTAAATAATAATCAGGAGAAGACTCTGCTTGAGTGAAAACACCCTTCACTATTGGGCACAGAAGGGTAGGGTCATGACACGGCAGGGGTTTGATTCTGCAACTGCCTTGAACCCACTGGTCTTTGTAAAATGCTTTGTGCCCTGAAACGAGTGCTTTGTGCTAAGTGCCAAGATGGGCTCTTGAATCATGCAGATTCCAAATGTGGGAATCCCTTGAACCCTTTTGTGAGCTCTCAGAAGCATATTATTTATAGTAAATGTATAAAGTCTGTAATTAAAATATATAATGTGTAATAGTATACAGGATATCGTTTATAATATGGTATGTATATGCATATGGAAAATGTATGTTATAAAATAAGTGTGGGTTAGCTGAAGCGTCATCAATACAGTATTTTTTGTTAGAAAAAGTGAAGTTTAAATGCAAATAATTATTTAAATAAAAATCAGTTTGGCCTAAATGTGCTGTTTTTCAGGCCCACTTAGGGTTACATCAGTATCTTCCTGATAAAGTTCCTCCTCTGGGGGCTGGGCAGCCCTGTCCAGTACATGATGGTAACCACCTTAAGGCTGCACTATAGGTTGTGATGCTGCCTACAATCTCTGCAGTGCTATACATTGCATCTTGGCCCCTAATACCTATCTTTTGGCTCCCAGACCCACACATCCTACCCCAGGGCTGGTAAGGGTATTTGCGTAGCTGTCTTACTCCATCCATGCACCAGGGCAATCTTCCTGCAGTAGGACCAAGGACTCCAGCCATTTTACATGGCATAAAGGAGAGAACAAGGAAAGACAATCTCATCAATAATATCCTTCAATGTCATCATTTTCATTTTTTTTTAATAAAGAGAAAGAAAAATTAGGAAACTCACCCCCCCCACCCCAATGCAGCTTAATAATTGTCCTATATTGTTAAAACAAAACATATTCATTTGGCTGTCTGCTCTTCAGAAATGTAAGAAGAAATAAAAACTTTCAAAGCATGTTGTGGACAGTATAGAGTACAAAAACTTAAATAAGTAAATAACTATCAAATAATGGATTATCCTTATTTGTGAGGAACCCATTCCAGCAAGAAATTGAATCAGGGAGTTTTGCTTCTGAAAACAGCAAGGTGAAGGCTGAATCTGTTTTTTCTGCCAGTGGTGGTTTTATTTGAGGCTTATAATAGTCTGAGGAACAAACATGCCTGCATTCCAGATTCCTTCTTTGCTTGGTGATATCCTGTCTGTGAACTGATTAGGCTTATCTGTGATAAACTTTTTAGCAATAGCTTCATGGACCCATGCCCATCATGAGCACCTTCATGTATTAAGTGGGGGCAGAGTTTGCTACATACTTTTGCATCAAAATATTACAAATAGCTGATAGGACCAATTCTGTCTCTCTCACCCTGGTTTTATACTTGCAAAAATCTCCTGATTTATATAACTGTAAGTGTAAAGAAAATCAGCTCTCCTTTCTTAAAACTAGCTGGATGTTACTGACTTCATTGATGTCAAGAAGAGTATTGCTGCAGACTTCACTGTGGTCAGGAATTTGACCTAGATCAGTGGCATAGGCAACGGCAGGGGAGGGCTAATGGGGCTCAGCCCCCCCAAATGTGGGGCAGTGGTAGGGCTGCGCGGCAGCTTGCCTGCAGGCTTCTGGCGGCTGCAGCAGGGGTGGGGTGGGGTGGGGTGGGGAGGGGTGCACACTGCAGTGCAGCCCAACCCCCCCGCTGGGAAGAGCCCAGCGCAGCCCCGACCCCAGCCCCAGCTTGCAGCAGCAGCCCACCCCATCCTGTGCAGATCCTGGGCACCCCTCCCATGCCTCCCAGTGTGTGTGCAGTGGTGGAAGCCACCACCCCCTCCCCACACCAGGCACCCCCCAGACAAGTCACTCACGGCTCTGTCCCATGCCCCACCCTGGCTGCGCCCCAGCCCCGCTCCCACTCCCTCCCCTTCCCTTGCCCCACAGACTTACCTGCTGGGCGGGGGGTGGCATTTGTGCTCAGGACCCCCAAATAATTTTTCTCTCTCCACCTATGATCAGTGGTTCTCAATTTTTTCTGTACCTGGACCCATTTGTAAATGTTGATGGCCAGTCCCAACCCAGTAAATAGTTTAAGTAGAAAACAGCCCCCCCAGCCCTGCTGGGGCCCCTCAGTCTGCTGCCCCCAGGCCCCAGCCCTCCAGTGTGTGGGGCAGGGGGAGGGTGTGTGGGCAAGGGCGGGGGATATGGCATGGGGCCCAGCAGCCTATTGCAGGCTGGAACTCTGCCAGCCTGCAAGGGAAACTCCATGGTTTTCCATATTTTTCTCCTTTAAAGAAAAATCCATTTTTAAAGTTTGCTGATCCATTTTTGAAGTTTGTTTGCAACCCTTTCATATATTCTTGCAACCCACTTTTCTTGCAACCATGGGTTGAGAAATGCTGACTTAGATAACAACATCTCAGGGGACCAATTCTTTTTCTCCGACATATTATATATAACTCACATTGAATCCACCAGTGTTGCTCATAATGTGTTGGAGTGAATGATAGATGGCATGAGAACAGTGCCCTGAACTTTGGCTCAGGCCCTACTTCTTAAACCAAGTACTTTCAGAAATATTTGGACTATTATAGCTGTGTTTTTCCTAGGCTTCCAACTCCTGAAGCCTTCTGTAATCCCCAAGGATTTTGTCTCAGAATACCCTCACGTGCCTGGCTGTCATGAGCTCTGAAATGTTCTAAGACACTCTATGGTTACAAGAAGAGAAATATGAAGGAGGACTGTATCTGCCAGAAGAGGATATGCCCACCTTGGGTACCAATTCCATAATCAGAGGATGAGCTAATGTGCCAGATGCTTAGAAATGCAAGTTGAGAGATCTTCACTTTATTTTCCTCTCCTTCATAACCTGATCCGAAGAGTTGCTGATCACTCTCATGAAATCAAAATAGATGCTTGGGTACAAGGAACCCTTGCATTTTAATTTATGATAGGAAAATAGAGGAAAGCATCTCAGCACATGCCCATTCCTTAAATAGCTATAACTTCATTATCTCCCAGCTAAATTCTTTCAAATAAGGGCCAGCACACTTTCCCTTTTGAAGGAAACTACAACACATTACTATTTAACATTCAACTCTTCTCTAAATGCTGACTGTCAAAATGGCACCTTGCCATTCAACAGATCTGCTATCTGCTTGCATTGATACTGGCTCCCTCTCCCACCACTTTCAGTTATCCCTGAAAGCTAACAGGGCAGCTGAACAGCCCAGGAGCCTGAAACAGGAGTGTGTTCCTTTCTGTGCCTCATCAACAAGCTTGTTTATAATTTCCAATTAGTTACACCTGTATAATCCCAATTAAGACACTGAGGTCACACAGGAATCACTTAGAAACTAATCCGTCTTGCAGATCCTCTGTTAATGGTGATGAGGTATAACAGGCAAGGAACCTAGCTTGACTTTCAGAGTCAAGCATAAGTTTATAGGGCTGCAAGTTAAAAAGCAACAATACATTTCTTCTTCTTTGTGTACAGAGGCCATTTCATCTGGATGTTATTGAGACAATAAGCATTGAACCTGCTTTGTAATTTTTTACAGTATATCCTATTAGAGCCACACTTTAAAACAAAACTGTTTTTGAGTTACTGGAAAGACGGGTAGCAGGATTCAAAGAAAAAAGAAAAGAAAAAGCATTTAAAGAGTGACTTTACTATGACTAAAGTTTTTTTTGTTTCGTGTGTGGGTAACACAAATAGAGCAACAGCTCAATGGTGCTTTATACAGCTTTCCTTTAAGAGCAAGTGTGAGAAATTTCATACCACAGTGTTTCTTGGGAAAGTTATAAGTGATTTAAAATGGGGAGCTTGAATGGACATGACTTCTCAACCATGCCTACAGCACCCTGATCACAGCACTATCACGAAGTACTGGATGAACTTGTCAACCACTATTTCATATGTACTTGGGTTGTTCATCAACTTTCTACTTTGTCCCTGCCCTTCCAATCACTTCTTCCCTTTTTTCTTGGATACACACGACTAATCACGAAGCCCACCTGATTACTTACAATGTGTAACGAAACATGTATCACTTGAACATATACAGCTAAGTACTAACGGTCAAAAAAACCTGAGGCTGAATCAGTTCAATCTTCACAGGTTAGTCTAAGCCAGGGACAGGAAAATCTGGCCAGTGGGCTGGGTCTGGCTGGCAATAGACTCCATTTCCCAGCAGCCCCTGCCTGTGTGGCTAGGGCTGGTTTCCATGGAGGCCCCCGCAGCAGCTGTGCTGCGATAGCACAGGGCCAGGGTTTCCATGGGGTCTGGCCTCAGCGGTGCTGGCAGGCAGCAGTGGCGCTAGCCTCTTCCTGGTGGGGGCGCTGTGCTGTGGGCAGGAGTGGGGTGGACTTAGCTGCCGCTGCCTGTGCAGGGCAAGAAGCGGTGGCGCTGGGGGTGGGGGGTGGCTATAGCCTCCCCAAGCCTCATCCTAGCATGGCACCTGCTGGCAGGGCTTGTGGCAGGGTGCGGAGCTGCACTGCAGCTGGACTGGGATCTTGCAGCGGTGACAGCATGGTCTGGAGCTGAGGCAGAGCCACGATCTGCAGCCTGCATGCCCTGGGCAGGGGCGTGCAGGCAGTGGATCATGGCTCTGCCTTGGCTCTGGACCACACAGTCACCAGTGCAAGGAGCCAGGGAAGAGCTGTGATCTGCTGCCTGTATCTCCCTGGCTGGAGCATGCAGGCTGCAGATCATGGCTCTGCCCCAGCTCCATACCATGCTGTCACTGCCATAAGACCCCAGCCTGGCTGCGGAACAGCTCCATGCCGTCCGTGCCGTTTGCCCTGCCAGCGCTGCTGGGGCCAGTCTCCATTGAAACCCTGTCCCTGCACTATCACAGCATAGCTGCTGTTGGGTTCTGCATGGAAACTGGTCCCAGCCATGCAGACAGGGGCTACTGGGAAATTGAGTCCTGCTGCTGGCCAGATCCTCCATTTTGCATACCCTTTCTATTTTGCCCACCCTTGGTCTAAGCTGTGTAGGTTGAACTGAGAAGCAAGTGAACATTCACTTTTCATTCTGTAAGTGCAGCCACATTCCTGCAGTGGCCCAGGCCAGAAGCCGGGAGGCACTAGAGCACACCTCCATGCTTGGCTGGAGCAGACAGCTTGGGCCAAGGCTAACCTACCCAACCTTGAAAGGGGGCGGGGGAGTTGTGGGGGAGTTGCAAAGCATCCTGGGATGCTGGGGGACTGTGAGTTAACTTGAATATGGAGGGGATCTGGGTCAGAATTTCAATAAACTGATTTAACCTGAATCAGTTAAGTCTGATACTACACACTCCCCGGTTTATATTAAACCAGTTCCGATCATTTTGAAAGCAGTTTATGTGCACTGAACTTCTGCTATGTTACAGATTTGAACTGGTTTCTGATCACTTATACTGGTTTATGTATAATTTCTCTCCCTAGCCGTGATGTTTGCCCTCAGCTAATTGGTGAGAGTTTTAGGTGCAGTTGAGTAATCACAAGCTCACATAGCTATATAAACGGCAAAAGTATTTCAGGAACGAAATAAAATGAAGGAAAAATCTGCACTGTTGCTGTATGTTTGAAATGTAGTATGTTTCAGTTTATGCAACCTTTAAAATATAGAACAAGTAACATGTCTAAATCTAAGAATAAATGCAGAAAAAATACACAAGAGATATGCAAAGTGTGAAATGGCACCTCTCTAATTATGAAGGAAAGTTTACCATTTTTTAAACATAAAAGAGAGTCAATAACCACTTGCAAAAAAATTTCATCTCAGATATCAAAAGCAATTCTTATAAAATGAAAGGAGATGACATTAGTGAATTGGAAGAAAGGAGATTTACTCTGATACCATCACACAATGCAAATATGAATGGCTGCAAGGACAAGCCACCTGCCATAAATGTTAGCAAACACAAAATCTGAAAAGTGATAGGAAAAGAGAGGAAGAACATCTCCAGGAATATGCATTCAACACTTGAGTCAGTTTACCAGGGTCTGGACAATTGGATACAATTTGTTGTTCAATGGTTTTAATACTTGGTAGGGAAAAGGGTAAATACTGGCACCTATTGTGGTAAGCTGCTGATGGAGAAAGTCTTTAAAAATAAATGGAAAATGGAATGCAGTCAGGGTGACACTTATAAATCTATACAAAATTCAGAACAAACTAAAATTGCATACACAGAGAAAATGTCCCTAAAAGCTTACTGATTAAAGTAATATGCTATATCTAAGATACAGTACAAAATTGTAGATCATAGCCATGCAACTAAAATAGATTTTGCCTTTTGCAAAATGTCATTTAGGAGTGAAAGTGTCTATAGAAACTAATGAAAATTGATGTACTGACTCAGGAAAGCTATTACAATTGATTTAATTTGCAGCAAAGAACACGCAAGAGGAAGCACAAAAACACAGGTTGCATGTAGCAAATACATAAACAGCAAGGTGCCTAGAAATTATAACTATAATTGCTACACAGAGTTGGAAACTGAAGTTGGATATATAGCTAGACATTTGGAAAACGATACTGCTCATGTCCAAAACTTCCAGCAACTCTGAAGATCAAGGTGTTTGAAAAGTTTCTGTGTGAAGGTAGGACACTGTATGTTACAGACACATGGCTTTTCTAAGACAGAGCAAATTATAACATAGAGGAGTATGAATGTGTTTATAGCAATGCTCATATGATATTTATCAAAATGTTGACTGATCGAAGTAGATTTAGGGGAGTGAAAAGTACATGAAAAGAAAGAAATGAACTAACTGGCACCAGTACATCTGATAAATAGAAAATAAAAACAATATTGATGGTCTCAACAAAAAAGCATAACTTGCCCATATTAGAGCTGTTGATATGAAAGAGAACAGTCAAGTGAAGAACACAAATTCTTGCCAGATAATAGTTTTCAGGACAGATAAAATTTAAACCCTCCAAACCACGAGTTCCACAAATCACTGCCTTCAGGATTTCTAGGTTCACATAAACCAAAACCCCAGGTTGATAAATTTAATCATAAAAATGTAATGGGTTCATACAATGTAGCTATGATTCTTTCAGTTTATAGGGAATCTGAATTCAGCTCCTACATTTACTTTTCATTAGAATATTTAAGTGATGTGAGTATGCCAGGTAGAACTAGGTTGAGACCCACAAGATGCCAAATTAAACTATTAATCAAAGGTGACACTAAGCTGGACACACTCAAGAATACCATATGCTAGTGCTAAAAAAACAGTTCAGAACTACTATCAACTTGAAGCTCTTAGTTCAACTTTGCCTTGGTCAATAATGATTTAAAATGATCACTGTTGCTTTATAAGGAAATAATTTGATGCCTAAGCTGAATCTAGTTCTTAATGGACAGATATACACTGAGCAAAACAACTCCAATAATCAGCACTATCTTGAACCCATTTGATAGCTTTTGCGGAGAGGCCAAGAGTTCAATAAACACAGAAGCATAACAGACCTCTCTCCCTGCTTCCAAACATGGTCCCTCTAATTTAAGCTTAAGGCACTTTGACAAGAAGCTGTGGGAAAACCTGTCTTACTGCGCTGAACCTGCTCCCCAGAAGGGGGCTGGGTATACTCAAGAGAGATAACTGTCGGTCTGGCACCTTCCATCAGCATTACAGTCACTAATTTGTCTTTTCTTTCTTCTTCTTTTCTTTTTTTTTAATATGTATCTATCTCATAGAAATAGAGCTCAAATGAGAAAGCACACGAATGCTTTTGTTGCCTCAGTGGCACTTAGACCTTTGAAAGACACAGATGAAGAGAAAGGAACCCTTAAGCCTCAGATTTAGGAAATACAAGAAGAGAAACTTCAGTAATGCCAAGAGAAGGTTAATAAAGAGTTCAGCGGAAACAATACTAAATTGTCTGCTGTGAAGGCTGCACATGGCTCAAGACAGCGAGACCAAGAATACCTTTTTCATAGAAAGAATAAAGCACTGGAATGAAAGAAGTTAGAAAAAGAATTAGAAGAAGCATGTAATCAATCCTGTCCTTTACAAAATCCAGTAGTTCTGTGGGTCTGCCAGATGCAAGAGTATCTTTCAGGGCAAGAGACAGGCAAAGCCTATTAAATGTGTGTTCCTTCTCCAAAGAACGGGGTCATGAAAAGATCCTTCTACCCTTAATACACTGTAGATTTAATGAAAGGCAACAGCTATTTTAAGATTTTTAAGGGGATTCTTATAACAAAGAATAGTCGCAAACGCCATCCCCATTACCACTGAGCTGCCATCCAGTCTTTCATCTGTATTGCCAAGCCAGCCCTCAAGAAACTTTTTACAGATAGAGCCTTCAAATGAAGCTTAGTCACTAAAAAGATAGGTCCTACCATGCTCAGCTGCTATGGTTTAAATTTTATTGATACCAAAACTCATAACAGAGAATAGGATTTATGCTATCACTATAAAAGTTTCAAAATATAATTCACTGTCTTAGAGCCAAAAAACCTCCAAACTAAACCCCCCCCCCAAACCAACCCATTCCTTTCACTTTTGTTATCTATCAATGCAGACTGTCACCTTTCCAAAACTGTAAAAATAACTTGACAGAAGTTGCTGCACGGCATTTATATGATCTTTGAAAATAGAAACACTTTGAAAAATTTAAGATAATCTACTCCTTCAAAAATTTTCTCAAAACTAGAGATCAACTTGGGCTGTACAGCTAGGCCTGGATGGGCTGCCCAACATTCTGGTATCTTTGGATTAGGGGTTTTGTTCGCTCCATTATGGACATAGGAACCCACTGGGGTAGAAGCTCCACTTTCCTCAGAAAAAATGCTGCTCTTCTGCGTGCTACTGCTTGGTAAGTGGAAATAAAATGGAAAGGGAACTTGCATAGGCCACAGAAGGGACCCTCACAGAATGTACATGTCACAACCCAAAGGGTGTGATTTTTGTTTTTGTGTGCTTCGGCACTGCTAAATTGTTCCTGCTAAATTGCAGCTTCTTTGCACGGTGGAGTTTTCTGCTGCAAAAGAGAACCCCGGTGCAAGGGAGAATTTCCCGCCAATTTGAAGCTTTCCTTGCAGGGTGCATTTCTTTGTTGCAGCACAGAAATGCTCGTTGCAAAGAGTTCCCGCCATTTGTATGCTAATTTGAGCCCCATTATTGGCCAGTTCTAAATTATTCACCCGTGGCGGCTAGTGATTGGCTTGCTAGCCGTATAAAAAGCTTGAGTGGTTTCCGCCCAAGTTGGAGGACTCCACGAACACCAGGAGGAGGAGACTTCACGCTGTGTGAAGATCTCTAAGCGCTGCGAATCCTTACGGACCCAGTGCATTTCAAGCAGGCAACAGAGGTCTGATCAGCCTCTAGCCTCTCCCCATCGCCGATAGATTCCTAGACGTATCCCTTCCTGCGCGCAAAAGAACCGGACCCACGGAGCCTAGCAAACTTCGTGTGAGTTTATTCAGAGCTCTTTTGTACGAGTACTTTCTTTGGTTGACACGACGGGCTCGCGTGTTCAGAGCCTTCAGCCGAATTGGGCTAGAAATCGCGAGTTTAGAACTCTTGTCCGCCTCTCTTCTTTCCTGTCTGTAACCGCAACTCAAGCAAGTTTTCCAGCCTGCACCGCAACCATCTTCGGTGTAAGTAAACAATCTTTAAATCTACCGCTACGAGTCCGTGCCTAATTCTAGCTTGTCGCGCCCCTCTCTCCGACCCCTCATGCCCGGGCTGCTGGCCACAGTCCGCGTGCAGCACGAAAAAGGGCCCGGCTCGCACCCGGCCCTCACAGTACAAAAGAACATGGGAAACAGAAGAGAGATTGAGTAGAGGGTGGTGGGGTAGAAAGTCAGTGGAGGGGAAAATGGAAATATGGTGTTGCAGGGGAAAGGACAAAGGCTGTCAAAGGAACGTGGACTCCAGCTCACCCCAAGAGAGGTATAAGGGAAGACAGAATAGTTTGAGGGAGGGAATGAGACAAAGAAAAAAACAATGCACTCTCTGGAGGTAAGGATGCATTTCATATATACATAATATTAAATTCTGAGTCTAAAGTTATCGCAAACAAATGACAAATCAGGGACATACATTTTGCCCAAGCCTACTCCCTTCCTTCCTGAAGGGTTCAAATACCAGAGGGCAGATCAAGAAAATAATGTTGAAATTAATAAAAAAAAATGAGTCTCATGTGTTTTGTGGCTTGATTTATAATTTCTGAACACTTGCTATACTGCTATAACAGAAGAGGAAACTTCTTGGAGAGGGGAGGTAGACCCAGCTATCACTACCCCTTTTATGACTACCTCTCTTTGTCTCACTAGGCTAAAACTTGACCTCCTTTCAGCACCACATCCCCTATTGAATCCACCTCACATGTTAAAAACAGAACAGTCGCTAATGTCTTGCCTGCCCTAGTCCTTTTCTTTAAACAGCCCTTCTACTGCTGGAACTGTTTGGCTGTAAGCAATGGTGGGAACTTTAAAAAAGGCTAATATAGAGACCCACAAAGTGATAAATATCAGAGAACTAGTCAGTATTGATGATTTCTCTTTTGCTATAAAAAAAAGCAATATGGAGTGGTTAGAGAGCCATTTCCCAAAAGAACTAGCAAAGTTGTCACAGTTACAAACGGCTACTTCTGCTGGATGACTTGAGTTGAAGATGAGGTTTATAGATTGCTCCTAAAGCCTGGGACATGCAGGAGATGACTGGTTTCAGTACAGAAAATGACATCTGAAAGGAGAAACCTGTCATAGTCTACAGCAAGTTACAGCAAGTAGGGGCAAGAGGAAGGTGGGATGACTCTCAGCGAGAATGATGGTCCTTTTACACTCAACTCAGTGAAAAACTAAGAGGTATGTACAACCTCGGATGTACAATAGATCATTTTTAGCTAAAAAAATACAATTAAATCGAACTAGGCATAGCAGCATAACTGATGTTATTAAAACAACTGAGCTATAAATATAACAGAAATTATTGGCAGAACAGGGACTCTGAGGGTCAGATATGTGGATCATGAGACCTTTCTTTTAGTCAGATATACAAGGTTAGATCTTTGCTACAGATACTTAAATTTGATTTCTATAGGCCTGTGTGTGTACTGAAATGAGAGACAATCAAGCAAGTGTATGGATCTATACTAGAATTTAGCCTATAGAATGGATACAATTAAAATGTACTTTTATTAAATCAAACAAGTCAAATATGAACCCAGAATATAATACAATGAGTAGTAATTTTAGGGAAAAGATTTTAAAAAAGGAAACAGCAAACACATGGAAAAAATAAAATGCATACCTAATAATTCAAGAGGAAAGAAATGTTAATTGAAAAGAATGGTATTCTTGGAAATGACAGTGGAATTTTAGAGGTGGAAGCTAAACAAAGGGAACAAATAATAAAATAAACCCCTGTTGGTATTTTTGTTTCCGAGATTAGGGGTCTATAACAGAAATCAGCTCAGCAAAGACAGGAGTTTGACCAGCATATTATTTGATTTTAGTAGTAAAAGGCTAGAAAGTCTCCATGTTGCCAAGGTGTCAAGACTTGTGCACACTGTGCATCCAAGAGGAATAACAGGAGTAGGGGACAGAAACTGAAGAAGCATTAGCTGACATTTTCAAAACCTGACTTACTGCATCTCCAAAGGCTGGGAAAAAGCAATGTGAGGGAGTGGTGACACACCAGGAAATTAGAGGCCAGGTAGTTCACTTCCAGTTGTAGAGAAAACATTTGAAGCTGCTTTAGAAGATCAAAAGGTGTAACATTTACTGTATTCAAAGCACGGCCTGGTTAAGAGTAGCCGACACTGTTTCAAGGAAGGCGTATCATGCCTCACTGACTTACTGGAATTCTCTGAGGATTGTTCGGTCGGATAAGATGCAAGTGCAGTGAAGTGGACATCACTTTTTGTAAAAAATATGCCTTCTCTCAATTTCTACACTGAAAGATAATGTGTAAGGCGAGAAACCACTGACTATTAGTAGAAAATCTGCCTGATTGGATTCTCTAGTAGGCAACCTTTGATCCTCTGCATCATAGTGTACACATAAGACAGAGATGAGCAAATATGGCCTGTGGGCTGGATCTGGCCTGACAATTGATTGTATCCTGCTTGTATCTGCCTCTGCGGAACTGTGTATGGGGCCAAGCCCTGCTCACTCCTGCCTGGGGCAGACTGTACCTACTCCATGGCCCGTACCTACCCTATAGCCAGTGCGCACAACTTCCCAGTGGGGCTACTTTCCATCCACTCATTGCCTGCAGGTGGCTGGTCATCACACTGAGAGGGCAGAGTGGGTGGAAAGTAGCCAGGAGCTGGGGCTGGAGCTACGTGCACTGATGCAGGAGCCACCCAGCTATACCTTCCCCCCTGCTTGGCTGAGCATGTGGTGTCTGGCATGTGCTCCCATGGCTGCCACCACTTCCCCATGCTACCTGCTGTCCAGAGTGGCATAGCAGGGGCAGGAGGAGGAGGAGGAGGAGCCACTGGAGGTGGGGGGAGGTGAGCAGTACCTGGGCAACTGCAGCAGCACTAGAAGCAGCCCCACTGGGAAGCTGTATGTGTTGGCCAGGTCTTAGACTAGAGCAGTGCTCTTGGTGGGTGTGAGCCAGGTGCAGGTGGGAGTGCAGCACAGGCTGCCCCAGGCAGAAGCAAGTGGAGCTCGGCCACATATGGAGTGCTGAAGGGGTAGCTGCGGGCCGGATGTGGGGTGGCAGACTGCACCTGCACTATACTACCTGCTGTATGCGGCCCCTGTCCCCCTCTCTTCCTAGTGGGAGCCTGGGACCTAGCGTGCAGGCAGCCCCCAACCCCTCTCACCACCCCCACACCCCCCACCTTCCCATATAATATATAAGAGTAAGACTTTATTTGGGGCTATTATGCAATCATCTCTATGTATACTACCAAAAAACCCCATAAACAAAATTAAAATATACTACAGTAGATGTTTGATTTTTAATATATGATTTGGGTTTTTTTATCTATAATTTGTTAAAATGATGTCTTTTGAAGGATTTTATGTGTGTGGCCCCCTATAGCTCACCAAAACTCATTCAGTGTTCCATCAGCCAATATAATTGTATACCCTTGGTATAAGAGGTATAGTCAGGTGCCTGATTAATCTGCTTGTACAGAGTTTTGTGATCATCACACCAAGACCTTTGACACATTTGACTAGGCAAGAGTATGGAGGAGTGGAGACTGCCCAAGACCTCCCATCCCCGCCTTAGATCACAGAGACAGAATCCAAAGGCCAGGCGGAGTCTGGACATTTAGTGTCTCAATGGCTGTAGCTTCTGCCAGAGAGCAACAGATAAGAAGTGCTGCTGACTGCATAATGCCTCAGTTAGGGTGTGTTTCTGTCAGGGTGATGTTCCTTAGCCTTTCTCCAACCAAGGATTACCCACAAGGCAGTGGAGGCTAGGGTTTTGAGGTGCCTTATACTCACCTTATTCTGGAGGTTGCAACATTGGGGTATTTTATAGGAGCAACCCTGCCATGAGTAGCTCAACCATGTTGCCACCTGGTCCTGCAGTTGAATGCAATTTAAGGTCATACCCAGGACCACCTGATTGGATTACAAGATGTCTAAACATGGGACTTTCTCAGGCTACAGCAATGGAATGGGGATGTCACAGCATCAGCTATGCATTTGTTTTTTATACTCAACACAGGATTCATTTACAAATGTAAAAGTGCATAGAGTTTATAAATCATGAGGTGGGAAGGATACTAAGCAATCAAGGAATATGTCACAGAGGCCTCCTCTAATAGTGTGCATGGAAAAGCATGGGGCCAGGATCTATACTGTTACTAGATATCTGAGTCCGGGGGGTGAGTCCAAAGGGGGTGCACTGCTGCAGGTGCACCCCTCTTTCAGTCACTGATACTGTGCATGCAACATCCAGGGGCTTCTTTTGAATCCCAGAATCAGGTAAGAATCCCACTCTCACTTCCCCTCCAGTCTCAGTGGCACTTTCCCTTCCCTTCCCTCTCTCCTACCCACAGCTGCCACTGGCTCCAGGTGCTCTGGGGGTGGAGTGGAGGGAGACTCCAGAGCTGCTCCTACCTGCTCCAGCTGAGCTCCACAAGGAGGTAGGCTCAGTTAGGGGCAGGGGAAGTGGCAGTGGCAGGAGAGTTTCTCCTCCCTGCCAGTCTGGGAGCAGGTGCCAGAGAAAGGAACCTGCTGCTGCCAAGCCTGACTCCTGTGCAGCTCAGCAACTTATGAGACCTTGTTGTGCAATAAGTATTAGTAAAAAGCCTAAATAAAATGTGTATTCTGATAAAATGTATTAAAGCTGTTGGTAACACACATTTACACCCTAATCTCCCAATGTAATTCGTGTAGGTAGGCCCACATGAATATTTAGACACCTGTTAATTTCTATGAGACCCTGCATAAGTACAGGGGTCTGCTTGTCCAAACCAGACTACTTCATATATTTTAAGACAATGTATGGCACAAAAGGAGAAACTTACCTGTTCAAGTCACGATGTATGATTGGTTGTGTAAGATTATGAAGATACTCCATACCTTTGGCAACATCTACAGCAATGATTAATTTAGACTGCAAGTCAAGATTCCTAGGTTTAAAACAGATCATAATACAGGTCAAAATGGAGAGAGAGAAGGTAAATTTACTAAAAATACCATCATAAGGAACATATCATTCTATGAACTACAAAACAATCTGGGAGTTATGTTACCTGCAGATCTGAGCTTCCTTTTTATTTGGGTTAATGTAATTTAAATAAAAAACCTCCCCAAGTAATAACAACAACTGCTAGTTTTGTGTTTAATTGCTAATTTTCCTTGTATAACAAATAATGTGGATTAAAACAATCATTTGATCATGTATATTAATTTCAATACTTCTTACACTGAATTGGATAATGAATATTTGCATTAACAGGGTACCAATAACCTTAAGAATTATTTGCCACAGAGAGTTAAGAGAATACCTCTTCTGTTCGTGTAGTAGGGAAAAAAGTGATCCTCCAGAAATATATTGTGTAACTATAGCAAATTGACTTGGGTCATCTAAGCAAGCACCAACGAACTGGATGACACAAGGATGATTTAGTCGGCAGAGAATAGAAACTTCACGGCAAAACATGTCTACATCCGATTTGGAACAGTAGGTATTGGCTCGGTAGCTGATAATTGACAGAAGGAGAAATAAGTCAGTCAGAAGTAGCATAAAAATGATATGAGATGATATGAATTTGTTGTACTTTAAAATAAGGTACTAACATTAAATTGTAAAGTCTCTGGCAACTTACCGTTTGATTGCTACTATTTTATTTCTGCATCGCCCTTTATAGACTTTTCCAAACGACCCTAAAATGATTTAAAATAAATAAGCACAAAGATATTTTTTTGTGAGCATCAAACATTTAAAATGAACACATTTACTTTCCAGTACCTGAGCCAATAATCTCATGGAACTCTATTTCAGAGAGCTGAAGATGGAAATGGGATGGTAAACCTGCACGGAGGAGAAGAACATCTGCCTTTTCTGCAAAAGAAAATTGTTATCCTATTTGTAAAATGCAGGAAAAGAAATAAAAGCACTTAACTTGACAAAAGACATTACACAGTAAGAAATGATTTTCCTACTGTAAATTGGTTGACTGGTAATCCTATTCCTCTTTGTTTAGTACCTGCCATAAAACTCAATAATAAACAAAGATTTGCAACATTACAGCTGCCTGAGGGTTTCTTGCCTTTGAAACCTTATCACTGATGAACACTGTCCCATAACCATACTCTGTGTGGACCATGTGATGTTTTCAGAAAACATTTTATGTAAGAAATTAATTCCATATTCTGTATATGCAGCACTCACTACAAATGTTATGGACTTTATTCTGGATCTAATCCTCTTCTCAGTAACATTTGGAATCTGAACTCCGATGTCTCACTAAATTTATACATCCTGTTGCTGAGCGGTGTGGGTTCCAAGTGAACGTTATCCGGCTTTTTCTAAAGGGAACGCTCAAACGTATATAATGACTGTATGGAAAAGTAGCTCTTGGCTACTCCACAGCTAACCTTTCAAGTAGAAAATCAAAAAGATCTCAAAACATGAAATATTTTAAGTACACAGATGCAGCAGAATTATTTTTCTACATTTACTTCAATGCCACAGAATTGATTGTTTTCTGGCATTTTCCCCACAAAGGCATCCCCAAACATTTAACAATGAACTTCACTCTAATACTCCCACCCGTGTATCCATGTTTATTACATTTGTATTAATTTGTATTAATTACAAATGTACCCGATGATTGGAAGAAAGCCAATGTGGTGCCTATCTTCAAAAAAGGGAGGAAAGTAGATCTGGCAAACTACAGACCCATCAGCCTGACCTCTATCCTGGGGAAGGTCTTGGAAAAGATTATCAAAGAGGCCATCCTATACAGGCTAGCTGACGGCAATATCCTGAGGGATACCCAACACGGGTTTGTTGCAGGTAGGTCTTGCTTGACCAATCTCATTTCCTTTTACGACCAGGTGACCTATCACCTGGACAAGGAGGAAGAGATTGATGTCATATATCTTGACTTTAAAAAAGCCTTTGATCTGGTATCCCATGATCACCTCTTGGCAAAACTGGCTAACTGCAGCCTCGACCTCACCACAATCCGCTGGCTGGGGAATTGGCTCTGCGGCAGGACCCAGAGGGTGGTAGTTGATGGAAATCAATCGTCGTGGTGCGCTATGACCAGTGGGGTCCCTCAAGGCTCTGTCCTAGGGCCTTTACTTTTTAAGATCTTCATCAATGATGTAGACATTGGTGTCAGAAGCAGACTGGCCAAGTTCATCGATGACACCAAACTCTGGGGTAAAGCATCCACACCTGAGGACAGGAGGGTGATCCAGGCAGATCTTGACAGGCTCAGGAAATGGGCGCATGAGAACCTGATGGTGTTCAACACCGAAAAATGCAAGGTTCTCCACCTTGGGAGGAAAAACCTGCAGCACGCTTTATAGGCTTGGCAGTGCTATGCTGGTTAGCACTACAGATGAAAGGGACTTGTGGGGGTCATGATTGACCACAAGATGACTGACCACACCTTCAGTGTGATACTGCAGCTAGTAAAACAAGCAAACTGCTGGCTTGCATCCATAGATGCTTCTCAAGCAAATCCTGGGACATCATTCTCCCGTTGTACTTGGCCTTGGTGAGGTCGTAGCTGGAGTACTGCCTCCAAGTTTTGGGCTCCACAGTTCAAAAAGCTTGAGAGAGTCCAGAGGAGAGCCATGCGCATGATCAGAGGTCAGGAAAACAGACCTTATGATGAGAGGCTGAGAGCTATGGGACTCTTCAGCCTGGAAAAGCGCAGGCTAAGGGGTGATCTGGTGGCCACCTATAGTTTATCAGGGGTGCTCACCAGGATCTGGGGGAATATCTGTTCACCAGAGCACCCCAAGGGATGGCAAGATTGAATGGTCACAAACTCTTCTGCGACCGTTTCGAGCAGGACATAAGGAAGAACTTCTTCAGTGTCTGAGCCCCCAAGGTCTGGAATAGACTGCTGCTGGAGGCGGGTCAAGCACCTACTTTGAACGCCTTCAAGACACTTTCGGATGTTTATCTTCCTGGGATCCTATGATCCCTGCTGACTTCCTGCCCCTGGGCAGGGGGCTGGACTCGATGATCCTCCGGGGTCCCTTCCAGCCTGAATGTCTATGAAATCTATGAAATTACATGACTCGCAATTCTTCTCAGAACAAGAGAATATACTTTGAATCTTAATAAACTTTGAATTTCTCACGGAATCTATAAGCAAAAAAAAACTAAATTCAACCTAGAAAACATGGGGTTTTGTTAGTGCCAAGTGTGCTTCATCTGTAAATCCACTAAAGGTGGCAAGAAATCAGGATAAATCAACTGCTTTCTAAAACTACGGCAGAGGTATACAGCTCCTGTTTGTTCATATTTTCTTGACATTTCTAGATCAGAAAGTCAGATTAAAATTAATCATGTGCAGTATATTCAGGATGATAAACAGCTTTAGGGATGGAGTATAAAACTTGGGGTTTCCCCTTGCCATTAAAATTACCTTTAGTCATGCTTTTAATCTTCCCTAGAGGGGATGGAACAGAAACGTAGGAACCATCTGAAATCAAAGAAGAGAATGAAGTTTATAGACTTTGAAGACAGTATGAACATTGATAAGGAAGCGAGGCAATGTTTACTTAAAGTGTGAAGGGAATGTGAGCAGAAGAAAACATTTTTAAAATCTTGATGGGATTGTGAGTTTGTACTTTTGAAGACATGAGCTCTGCATACTGCACTAGATACTTAACTTGTGAAAACTGATATATTTCCATTGAAATCCCTTGAGCTACTCTGATTCACACCAGCAGAAGATCTAGTTCTATCTGTCCAATTATGTGGTGAAGTTTCAAAGGAACTGGGGTTAAATTTCCAAAGTGTTCACCACCCAGCAACTTCCACTGCAGCATTCACTAATGTGCCACAGGTGTTGGCCCCTGGCTGCAGATCTGGGAGGAGCTGGGCAGGGTCAGTTTGCCCCAAGTGGCACAATTTGCCCCACTCCAAAGTGCATGTTCAGGCACATGTGCTGAGGCACAAATCTACAGCACAAATTTGTGCTACTGTTATTTGAACTGCTGCAAGCGCATGTGCCTGCATGTGCGGATGCACCCAAGGGGTGTAGTTTATTCTCCTCAGAAAGCTGGAACTTATACATTGTGATTCACCTACCATTATCTCTGTGAATAGTGTTCCAAACACCATAAATATCTTTTGTGACCTTATCCTATAGCTGATAGGAGTAAATGTTCTTCTTCCCATTTGTTATTTAGTTATCAAAAAACAGTATTTTTTTTGTAAAAAAAAGAAAAAAGAAAAAAAAGCAGTAATTAATCCTTTACATGGGGAAATTAAGCAGCTAAAGACATGCAAAATGTGAATACAAAAACATCCTTCACATCAATAATAAAAGAAGTATCAAAGGAAGGCAACACAAAGGGAATAACTAAACAAAGTATTAACTATGTAGAAAAGTATGTGTAATGATCATTAAGGAATGATCTTCATTTCTTAGCTTAGTTTTTGTTTTTAAAGTGTAGCATTAAGTGACAAGACCATTTTAGATAAAGGGGAAGGTTTGACGCTAATCAGTGATGTATGTTACCTGAAAAATAGGGATTCTTATGCTGTAATTTATCTTCAAATTTAAATTTATAGTATTGGGCCAAAGCTCAGAGAAACTTCAGTGGGATTTGGTCAGATCCTTCACATATAATGTGATTAGTTTATCAAACCATACCTCCTCCAGGCTGGGAGTATTCATTACAAGGTGACTCATCCTGGGGTCTTTTATAATGCTTCAAAAGGGTCACAATGGCATCATGTCCTGACCAAAAAAAAAGGAAGGGAGGTGGTGATGTATAACTGCCATCAATTTACATATTCAACACAATGATCATTACTTATTTATTTTTACTAAATTAGGAGTTTATTCTAAAATATACTGTGTGTCTATTTATGAAAAAATATAAGGAGACAAACTCAATTTGCATTAACAAAGTACTAGTATTAGGCAACTAAGTGGTCCTTAGGCATTATACTCTGCCCAAGTCCCTGAAAAATGGTTATTGCAAAAGGTGGATGGGTCTTTCCCCTTGCTGCTTTTTGTGACTTAATCTTAAGGCTAAGATGAAGGCATACTTCAAAAGTATGCCTTAAGCATACTATCATGGACTTAAGCAGTGTGGAAGAGAATTGTACTTAGAGGCTTAGCTGCTTGAGTGCCACTGAGATGCTGAACTGATGGAATAAATTCTAGCCCAAAATGTTTATTGATAGTAATCAGAAATACATGTTTTTGAGGAAGCACCTGCCAATAAAAAGAATCAGTTTGTGACATGCCTTGACCCCAGATGTGGTCAGGTGTACCTTTGAGATACGTCTGCAGTACTCTCATACTTTCAAGGGAGTCCTTTAGCTCCAAACCCGCGCTCTGCTGTCTGCAGTCTGCTACTTGACCCCTGAGAACAGACTGCTGCTCTAAATGCCACCTTTCTGACCTATGCTGTACCCATCTCACTCAGATGAGACGGGTAGCTCTTAGCAGAGGGAGATTCTGTCAGCTAGAAGAATCACACTCTCATCCAGTCGTGCATTCAGGAAAGAAGGACCTCACCCCTTGCTGGAAAAAGCCTGTATGGTCAAGGCTCCAAAATCCCAATTAACACTGACAATAAGAAGATAGCAAAAAGATTTATTACAAAAACTAAAACAAGCATAGAAATCAGCATATGTTGAGGCAGACAGAGATATAAGAATAAGCAAACAAAAGTAAATATCAGAACAATAATCTGTTTGTACCTTGTATCTTAAATCCAAGACTGTAGTTCCTACCCAGTTCAACAGGTTAGAAAGCAGCTTCTGGCTCTGACTTCTCTGCCAGGACTTCCTGCAATTTCTCCTGCCACCCTGCTTTACTCAGGCTGAGGGACTCCAGTGTTTCTCTAGGCCTGGGGAAACTGAAGACCCCCTTATGCTTTCCAGGCAAAACTTAAGTACAGTTTCTTATCTGTCCATTCACATGTGTCATCTATTGGATTGGGTGGGGGGGCACACAAAGTGTATAACTTCCTGCCCCTAAAGGTGTGTGTGTTTACCAGATCATAAATCTTTCCTAATCTAATTAAGACCAGGAGAATGTTTGCCTCCTTTTAGACATGAGGACTAGGAATCAAATATCCCAATAATACTCTCTCACTTTAGTTTCTGGCTCTGAGAAATGTCCTTCTCCCAACCATCTGAATAGTCAGGTGTTATTCTTACAGCCCCCTCTTTTAAAACATAAATTCCTCATTTGTCTAGAAGAGCCTGGTTTCTGTGCCTCAGAGAAGGTCCTTAAGGAAGATGAGTAAATAACTCATATCAAATGCTAATTTTTAGCCATTACTGTTCTTCAGCTTTTAGGCCTTGAACTTCTCTTAGGTGCCAAAGAAACTCATTCTTTATCACTTGAAAGTCATCATCATATTGAAAACCCTGGTCCTATTATAACATATAAAATACATTTAATATTAAATAGCACAATACATGCAAACATCAGGATAAGGATAAATACAGCTTGATACTGCCTATCTGTAGAGACTAAACATGGCATCTCTGTGAAGCAAATTCAGGAAAATATTCATGACACCCCATAATTCATGACACCCCATAAGACCCCCAGAGCAGAGTGGGGTTTGTGACACAGATAATTTTCACCCCGAGAGTAACTTTCATTAACAGCAACGGGGAAAATGTAAGTCTGAAAATACAGCTGTTCATAACAACTCAGCAGACCAACACACTCTATCTTGTTGTGGACAGGTACAAATATTATCATCGCTATTCTGCATGCACCGATTAGCTACTACAGCATGTTATCAGTGTCCTAGATATTTTGGAGTATATGAAAAGGTTGTTTTGGGGTCCCGTTCTGCTCACTCTGATCCCCAGAGCTCCAGATCTGAGGTCTCTCATCACATCTCTCCACTTTGCTAGCAGCATATTGTGGAACGCTCTTTTAAATGTGGAATTCTTGAGTCCTTTGAGGCTATGCTGCTGGTTAATTGGATGCATTTTCAAAATAAATAGTGTCTTTATGTTTTCAAATCCCCACGCCTTTTCTCACTTTTCCTAGCCCCATGGAAAAAGAATAGAAAATAATAGCACTTTTATGATGAGGTTTTGCACTTCTGGTTCAGCTCTACTTACTGATTTGTCAGAGCCAGCAGCCAGTGCTCCTGTTTACCTCTGACAAACATGAGAGCACAGAAAAAAAAAAGATGCTTTTGGAATGATATTGTGATGCAGTGATCACACACCAAATGCTACCTATCATTTCAACAGTTCTCTTGGCTCTATTTGCTTGGAGCTGTTTTAATTTCCTGCCAGCTCAGTGGCAAAATTTGTTGGCATTTTCTTAGGGATATTCTTCATCAAGAGCCTAATGAGTGCAAGCATTCTGGCTCATGATAAGCAGAAACCTGCCAGGAAAATGCCAGTAAGCTCACAAGTGATGAAAGGCTTGTTCGCTTGGCTTCCTAAGTCCTGCAAACAGTTCGCAGCAGCCCTCACAGAATCCGTTCTATAATTCTTTCATCATAGAAATACTGCATCTACTGTGATGATTCATGGGATTTAATTTGTGAAAAGAAATAAAATTGCATTTGCACAAAACTGGCTGCTAATTTAATACAGTACGAGAAGCTGAAACATTTCTACTTGTATCCAATGTTCCCTAAGCAAAGCTACTGGAAACTGATTAATTGAGAGAATCTACAATTTATTGATGATTTGGTGCAACTTATATCTCCAGCTACTGCATTTTTTTCTGGAATTTTCTGTGATTAAACTGAGTGATTGACTATCTCCAAGGATTTAGTCTTCATTTAATATCTGGGTCTTAAAATTACAAAAAGGTGGCAACAGATCATTATTAACACTGTAAAAAGAGTAACCTAATGCTCAGCATCTAGTTGAAACAGGACAATAATAAGTCAATGAGACAATGACAATCTATGCCACATTAAATAGCTCTCACATGAGAGCTATTGTGATGCATTTAATACAAACTGTCCGGACTTCCGTGGAAGAGGGTGGCAAGCAGGAACACCTTGCAGAGAGGTGCCTGGAGAGTTGTTTTGCTGACTCATCCTGTTGTCAGGTGCTGTTCTGCTGACTCACTAACTCCAGTGGATAGCTGTTCCAACCAGTGAATATAAAACTGTTTAGGGGTCTCATGAACGTAGAGAAATTTAAGGAAAATGGTGGGATCCTGCAGATAGAAACTCTAGACACCAGCCAGCTCAGAAGAAATTTAGACTGTTTTCTGCTTCTTTGTTATGTAAAAAGCAAAACGTTTTTGACTGATCAGAAAAAAACCCCACAGAATATAAATCTGACATATTACTGAGGCAATTCTGAGAGACACACAGGACAGGAGAACTGGAACCACAAAAAACAACCCTGAATTTATGCAGGAACACAAGTGTAATGCATAGCTCCTTGCAATGTCTCCTCCAGTTGTGAAAAACAAACCTTCATCCAAATAATATAGGTAGAAATTGCCTTTTCTGAACTGTCCCTCTGAAAAATGAAGTTTTTATTTTAGCAGCACATAAAAACTCTTGCAGAAGCTGAGTTTGTGTTGAATCAAAGTGAGGTTTAACAGCCTCAAACATTTGAAGGAATAAATCCCAGGCATGGTTTTCAGCAACTTCATGTCAGAGGTTGGAATACAGTTGTGGGCGTTCCCAATCCACAGGTGCTGAGGGGTTAGTGTATACTATTATCTTCTACCGTAATAGTCCTTTGTATTTGCAACAGAAACTAGGAAATTGAAATACCTTTCTCATAAGCCCACATCAAACAGGTTTGCTCATCTTTTTCTCCACTAGACCTGCTAGGATCACAGGCTACCAGATTCATATCAGCTCCATTATCCAGTAAAAACTGTACTAGACGAATGTGACCGTGGTAGCAAGCACAGTGCAATCCTAGAACATTAGAGGTGGAAAAGAACAGTCAGTGTGGTAAGTACAATTGTTACAACAACATAATAGGACTTGTAGCAATAGCTATGAAGCTTGAATTGATTTCCTTGATAATGGAATATATTATCACACAAATGATTACAGCACTGTAAGAAAAGAAAATATTATGCTATAAGAGCCAATCTATTGCCTGCCATACAGGACATGTTAGCACTTATTCCATTGCCTGCAAATCACTACAACAAATATAGGTTAGCAATTTTATTTGCTATAAATACAAAAAGAAAGAGGGATTTTTTTGCCTTTAATAAACAACAGGGAGATACACATTCTGGTGAGAATTCAAGTATATTGTTCTAGCATAAGCAGATCTCCTCTCTTTTTGACCCCCTGTTTTAATTTATCATCAGTTTCCCCCTCCTCGCTTTCCAAGCACTTTTCAGCTCCTCGTGTCTATGTTTCTGTCCCCACTTCCTTCTGCACACCCACCCATAGACCTCTCAGAACTGAGGTTTTCATCTCCTTATGCCACTCTTTGCATCTTTTCTCATGTCACCATGCTTAGCAGGAACAGCACAATTATACATAATTCAAGTGCATTCTGAAATTGCTCCTATTATATTCCAGTTGTAAAGGGTGCTTTTTATTTGTTTATTGTATTGTTACTGTTCAGTTTAAGATGTGATCCTTTTAAGTGCTCGATACCCTCAGCCACCTCTCTGTGTTACTGGGAGTTACAGATTCAAGTACTTTTGCAAATCTGGGCCTAAGTATTTAGAAGCCTAGCTACAAACGGTGAGAGAAATAGGGTAAATTATGCTGGATTCTGGGCTTTTCTTACTGGACTGCTAGTGATACCCAAGTTAGCTACATCACAACTACACTACACAGCAGCAGTGGCGACGCGTAGGGAGTGCATGCAGATGCACGTGCACACCCTGCATGTGGTGGAGCAACCCATGCAAAAAGACACTGCTGACACCAGCGGCGGCGCCTGTGGGTGGTCGCCACTTGCCACCCTAGCGTCTGCAGGTGGACCATGATTGCCCCTGGCCGCCGCTGCTGGTGGCGCCTGCGGTGGTCGCCAAACCCTGGTCGGTGCTCGCCACCCCACCCTACCACCAACCATGCCGGTGGCATCTGTGGGAGCTCCCTGCTCACTGTCACCGGGCTCCTGCTGCCTCCACTGGCCTCCTGCCACCGCCAGCACAGCCGTGCCCCCCCAGCTGCTGGGGGCATGCACCGTTCATGCACAGCAGTGTAGACATATTCTAGGAGTGCTCAAATCTCACTGAATTCAACAGGAGACTGAGCATCTGACTCCCATTAACTCCTCTTAAAATCTCAACCTAGACACTTTGGGCTTGGGAACTTGTTCTCTGTTGAGAACATCTAATGCTTACATATTAAGGATCATGATCATACCTGTATGCCCATCTCTTCCTTGATGATTGATACTTATAACATTCTGATCGAGAAGAAATTTTACAAGTTCTATGTTCTTACCATAGGTACAAGCACTGCAAAAGTAACACAGAAAGTGAATTCACCAGCCCCCACAACAAGCAAAATGAATTACCCAATGATTTCAAGGGAGTTACCCTGACATTAACTTGGTATAACAGAATGGAGAATCTTAATTTAAGTGCAAATGCAGGCTTAATACACAAACCTAAATATGTACTTTTCCACTCTTTTGGAAAGATCCTTATTATTATTCCCTTTGAGCTGCACACTATGTGGGCCACATGCTATGGGGGCAGCCCCTAGGATCCCACTTCCTCTTTCCACTGCATGGACAGTACCAGTGGCAGTGTCTGCACTCTGCCTAGGCTACATTGGCAATGTGCATCCATCCTGCGGTGTGGGCAGCATCAGTGGTATGTGAAACCCTTCTGGGTCCTCCCTCACCATACAGCTATGGAAGAGGTGGCCACAGGTGCTGCCAGTTTATCCCAGGATATCCCTGTTTTATGTTTTCATAAAAGTGTGGTGAAATCTTTGGAACAAATTTTTACATGAATTTTGACCTGCCAGCTTATTCTTGTCTATACATCTATGATAATGTCTATGTATCTAGAAGATCTAGAATGTCTAGGAGCCAGAGGGATTCTAGACTTGTGGTCCATGTTCAGATTCACTTAGGAGAAGGACAAAGACAGAAAAAGCAATAATTAATCCAGATGTAATGAACTTGTTGATATTTCAACATTTGTCCTCTCTCTTACATGACCTCTTTTGCTATAGTTCTCCACTGTCATTTAAGCAACACTAGACTCTGTCCTTGTCTCTGCTGCAGACATGAGCCTAGCATTCATACCTTGCCTGAAATCTTGGTCTCAGTCAGACTGTGGTAGAAGTTTTTGCATGCATCTGTAAGCAGAATTCAATGTCCTACCTGTGAAAAGCTGTTTCACTGAATATATTTTCCTTAGTCAGGCTTTCTGTTCCTGACAGATGAATTATTTCCTTGACAACTTCAAATTTTCCATTGTAACAAGCACTAAAGACAAAGTCAGAAAAGTGTTAAGTCAGAAAAGTGTTAGTAATGGAATTATTAACACCCTTAATACTGCCAATGTAAAACAATGCTTATTTCCACTACTCACAGATGTAATGGTGTATCCCCATAAATATTAACTACATGGGGCTGAACTTCAAAATTGCTTTGGAGCAGGAACTTGACTATTTCATGGTGTCCAAATCGACAGCAGAAGTGAAGAGGTACATGATCTTCATTGTCCTGTGCATTTACTGTCATTTGAATAAAAGAGAGAGAAAACAAGTAGTTTACACTCAGTCCAGTTTTTTTTTTTTTTTATTGTGTGCTTGTGCATATAAATGAAATCCCAGCAAAGTTAACTGGTAAAGCATATCTGGGCCTGATTTCTTATACTGGAAGCCAATGGGACGTTTTCCACTGACTGATACAGTGGATCAGGCCCTACAATCTGACTTCCTTCATAATAAATCACCAAGGCCATTTTCTTGTAATCATTCAGAATGTAATTAGGTTTGCAACACCAGATTTTTGGCATGTTTTGATGGCATTTTCAACAAAGAAAAGTAGGAGGTATTAATGAGCCAATGACCCTTGGAAAGTGGTATTACTGTCAGTGTATTAACAATATGAAGAAACACTCTGATCCAAAGTTACTATGCACAGGAAAACAACCCTCTGGGTAATCTCAAGTAAATGGAGCAAAATTCATTCATTAAAAAATGGGAAGAACAATCTTTCAATGCTGTTCCCTGGAGTGGAAAATTCAGTTACTTTTAAAGAATATATTAGCTTCATTAAGTACCAGGAAGTGGCCAAGAGAACAAAGGGCAGTTGCAGAAGACCCCCAAAAACATGAATACAGGAGATACAAGGAAAGATATATTCTACTAAATACATTAATAAACATTCATGACCCTCCTCCTCCTCCTCCAGATATTCAGAAGAGATTACAAGAAAGCCTGTAGTAAATGATTCTCAATCAGAGTGCTATGGGACCCTGTGCGGCCCTGGCCTGCCATTAGATTTTGTATGGGTGCTGCACAACACTAGCATTGTTATGTATGCTAACATCTACACGTGATTCATAAGGTAAACCCAGAGATTTCAAATAGGAATCTAGAGCGTCAAAAACATTCTGACCTGTTGGGGGCTTTCTGAGTTCTTTGCAACAGAATAAATGCTCTATTATTTTTCTGTAACCAAAAAATGAGTAAAAGCCATAAGATGGCATTTTCCTAGGGAGTGCCTTGAGTCTAATGAGGGTGCCCTGAGTCTAATGAGGGTGCCCTGTATCACTATGGTAATAGATCACTATGGAATAATCTATATGTATAGCTGAAATTTCCTCTTAACCCTTTGAGTCAGCAAGTGTTTCATGTTATGAAGGTTTCCATACATTCTTGTTTCAGAGCCCATCTAAAGAACCCATTGCCTGTAAACAAGTCTAAGAATTCTTTGAATTCTACTAAAATTTTGGCTTTAACGATATTTTGTGGCAGTGAAATACACGGGTGAGTTATACAATGTAACTAGTAAGTCCTTCTATCAGTATTAAGCTTGTGTCTTTAAATTTCAGTGACTATCTCCTTGTCATCATCTTCTAAGAAAGGGTAAAAGAAAGAAACACAGACCTTTCTGTGTATTATTTTATGTACCTGTAATATATAACCTTTATATTTTTATTACAGTGTGGTGCCAGAGGCTGACTCATTCTGAAGTGGTATGAAGAAGAGGAAATAATTGTTGAAGTTCATTCTACATTTGCTGTTTAAAGACTTGCTGTTGGATAAGGTAATAGAATAGCTGGAAAGCCAGAGGTACTTTACTGATTCCAAACCATCAGAAAGCATAGCACAAAGAGTTAAGGAGCACAGCCCCCCCACCCCCCCAATTTATTCACATTGGGGAATGATGATGAAAATATACATAAAGACTTGCTGAGGAAACATATATAACCCCTCCCATTGCTTTTAAAAATGATGATAACCCTTTCATTTGCAAAAAGAATGTAACAGGAAAAACCCAGAAAAGAAGTAAGAAAGCCTTTGTAGAAGAGCTATAAGAAATAAGTAGAGCACTTGGCTGTGACATCAGTAAGGAAGATTATAACAGAGAACTTCTAGTATAAGAATCTTGGAGTTGAAATTTTAAATTTTTACAAAACCATAAGAGATATTTGAGTTAACCCTGGAAGAGTTAGTGCTGCTTGCACAGCAGACTCCAATCAGAAAGGAGTTAAACAGCAAGAAAGCGGTAGAAGCTTAGTACAAAAACAAGCAAAGACATTCCTAAATGGGACACTTGAAGCACCATAAAAATGACCTTTAAGACTATCTAGATACTTGGAAAGGTGAGACAATTTCCAGCCATCAAAATCATAAGAAAGGACAAAGGGAGCATGTTTGCCAAAGGAAATGGCCCACACAAGAGAGAGCAATATCTATTTGCAGGAGTCTGTATTCCAGGATGGTACTGATGCACTGTTAATCTTCATATGAGGCAGTTTAAAAATGACTTAATTGGCAGGGCTGAATATAACTTAAATAGATACATTTCGGGGTATAGGCTGCCACTTTGGATGTCGTTGGTGGGGAAAGATACATTTATTGTGATAATTTGAAGTTGATAGAAGCTATAAAAGCAAAGAATCCATATTTTAAACCATTATGGGAGGAGTTTCAAAGATACAGTCTGCAGACCTGATCCTACTCATGGAGCCCCATCAGCTGAACCCCAGTGCTGCCCCTGGGTTTTGAATTGACCCACACACCACATGCAGCGTGTGCAAGACCAGCCCAGTGCCCAGGGCCTGGGATGTGAGCTGCACGTGGCACCCACTCTGGCCAGTCCAGAACTGCACTGTACATAGTGCTGCCCCTGCCAGTCTGGAACTGAGCTGCACATGGTACCTGCTGTGGCGGGTCCAGGACCTGCACTGCGTGCAATGCCAGCTGTTTCATGTCTTGGATCCAGTATGTTTTGAGGTGAGAGGGGAAGGGAAGGACAGTGGGCCCGATCTAGCCCATGGAGCTACTCCTAACCCATTCATCCAGCCTTTGTAGTGGTACCAAGCCACTCATCCAGTCTGTAGGGCCAAATGAGTTTGACACACCTGCATTATGACTTTAAACACTAAATAATCTGCTAGAGCAAAATATGAAGCACGCTCTATATGTGCTTCATAGAATGCAGAATAAAAGAGAATGCAACTATCTGTAGACAGAAAAGGGACATCCTTGTCTCATAGCCATTGATCATTTTTTACCTTTGTACAGATTCTACTTCTTACTAGACATAGTCTATTACAAAACAGATGACAGATTTTCATTTTTCACCTAAAATTGAAACTAATCAAGTTTATTATCCAGGCAAATAACACTGATGATTCATCCAGGTCTAAAACTTGTTGCTAAGTATTACTTTCCGTTAGAAATTGTCATTGAAAAAATGATGTGAAAAATATGAGTATATATATGGTCATTTCTTTAAATCTGTAGCAGGATGAGAGATAGAAGGAGGTGAGAAAGTTGCAGACAGAACTTACTGCAAAAGTGAATGAGAAAATGTTATTTTGGAATAACACTGCTTTTATTCTAAAACATAAACTTACCAGTTGCTTGCTAGGCAAAAAAAGCAGTTTTGTGATTTATCATTGTCACATAATAAAAGTATTGATTTGCATGAATAGTATTGCTGATTAAACCCTACGCACATGAATAAGGATGTCTCATATGAGGAAGTATTCGTGGACTCTAGAAATCAGGGAGATGTCTTTTATCCGAGTTGAGAAGTATTTTCTTCTATCACACTATTTTATTTGGATTTTATGAAATAACTGAACTCACTTAGAAATAAGGTAAGAATAAATAAGAATTGTTATGGGATGAATAATGCTAATCTAATAGTAAAAGACTAAGAAGATAGAGGGCAGGAAGGAAAACAGATAAAAATGAGATTTGTCATGACAAATTGATCTCAGCAACTGGATATTCTCAAAATTCAATAAATTTCAAGTGCTATCAGTTCATAATGGCAAATTAAACTTAAGCATGTATTATGGGTCTAAAAATGAATTGAGTTAAAAATAATTTGATAAAAATATACTATTACAATATTTCCAGAAAAAAAATGTTTTATTTATCTGGTCATTGAAGTAAATGCTCCCTTTTGAAAGTGTTCAGATTCAGATGACAAGTGTGCATATTGCAACAGTGCTCATACTGGTTTGCTCAAACCTAAACTAATCATGGGATTAACATCTGGAGAGAATGAACTGAATTTTTTTGTTTGTAGATTATAATATAAAATGTGTTTATAATATAAAATATATCGACATGAATTTCCACTTCTTTGTGACAAGGATGAAGCTAAACTCGTGTTTAAATTAATTCTTGATGGATCTGAATGAATTCAAGTCAGTAGAACCTGATGAGCTTCATCCCACTGTACTGAAGAAACTGACACACGAGATCACTGAGCCCTTGGCAATAATATTTAGAAACTTATAGAGGAGAGATGAAGTACCAGAGAACTGTAAAAGGGCCAACATAGTGTCTCTCTTTAAAAAAGGCAAACAACAGGATCCGGGGAACTATAGATTTAGTTAGCCTCACTTTGATATCTAGGAAGTTATATCATAATGAATTCAATATGCAATCATCTGGAGAAAGAACAGTCAGTATGGGTTTGGTAAAGATTTGGCAAAAATCTTGCCAAACAAACTTGATCTCCTTCTTTGACAAGATAACTAGTTGGGTGAATGAATGGAATAGATGAAGGGAATCTGTGGGTACAGTGAATCCCAATTTCAGTAAGGCTTTTGACGAAGTCCCACATGACCTTCTTATAAACAAATTGGAGAAATGTGGGCCAAAGTTACTACAGATTTCCCTCATTTTATGCAGGTTCTGTATGCCCGAATTTACTCTTATGATATGACCCTTTTTATACCAAAAAATTGTTATATGCAAGGTAAATTCACTCTTATGTGATCAGTGTGATAGAAGTCTGCAGTCAGTTGTTTTGTATGGTGCATTGAGGGAGTGACACCATAGACCAGGGAGTAGCGCCATGTGCTGCCCCCTGGACAACTCCAGCCTCTCACTCGCCCCTAACCCCAAGGGGCTGGTGCTGTGGAGAAGCCGGGCACAGGGCTGTCCCTGGGCCAGGGTCTTCATAGTGGCACCACCCTCATGCCACCCCTTCCGTGCAGTGCTGGCAGTGGGGGAGGTCTCTCTGTGGGCACAGCACTGGTGGGCAGTGCAGGCTGCAGCAGGGACCTGTGGCCAGGGACAGACTCACCCCCCAGTCCCCTCCTCAACCCCCACCCCTGTGCCAGTGCCCCAAGTGAGGGGCGGCATGAAGGCAGCACTATTGTGAAGCCCCTTACCAAGGGACAGGCCTGTGCCCGGCTCCTCCATAGTGCCAACCCCTGCAGCCCACCCTGGTCCAGCCCTGTCAGCACGGTGACCCGGGAGCTGTGAGCCATGAAGCCACCTGGCAGCAATGTTGTACTGTTCGCTGTTGGTGAGTCCCAAAATTGTCCTGTAAAAGTAGTAGAAATGGGTCTGGGGGTCAGTACAGTTGAGGTCTTAGAGCATATCCCTATTTGTTACATTGTAAAGTGGGTTCCCTTTACGCGAATTTGAATTATGCGCCATTTTCCAGGAACGCATGTACAGCATAAATCAAGGGAAACCTGTATAAGGTGGATAGATAATTGACTCAATAGCCTAAAGCAAATGGTAAGTATAAATGGATTTTTGATGGAATCTCAGGAAGTTTCAAATGGAGTTACACAAGGGTCTGTCCTACACTGTTCAACATGTTTATTAATGATTTGGATGCTGGAATAGAGAACTTCTTCAGAAAATTTGCAAATGACATGAAATTGGGATGGACTACAAATATACGAGGATTAAGTATAGACTCTCAAAAAGCCTGAGGCTGAATTGATTCAGTTTTTGCAGGTTAGTCTAAGCTGCACAGATTAAATTGAAACAGAAATGAACAGACATTTACCTTTGATTCAGGAAACGCAGCCACATATCTGCAGTGGCTCAGGCCAGAAGTCTGAGAGTGTTAGAGCAGGGCCCTCTGGCTGTGTTCACTTCCTCTTCCTGCTGCCCCCAAGGTCTTTGGGATTTGCAGTCAAGAATCACAGCAGCAGGACTCTGCAGGATGGCTCATCACTTCCCCTTCTTGCTTGCAGGTGCCTCTGGGATTTGTAGTCCACAGTTGCAGCCAGCAGTAAGTTTGAGTGGGGGAAGTGGTGTTTAACTCACCCTGCCCCCCTCCTGGCCCCAGATCCCAACTGGGGTTTGCTGGGGCAGGGGGCAGTATCCTCTCTGTAGACTGGGCTGCATCCCCAACTGGGCTTGCCCCCCACTTTGTCAGCCAGCCCTCACTGCTCAAGCTGGAGAACAGAGGGGTGGGACCTGCCCCGCTCTCTGGAGCAGACAGAACAACACAGCCCGGCCCAGGGCTGGAAAGCTTGCTGGGATGCTGGGGGACTATGATTTAACTTGAACCAGGAAGGGGTCCAGGACAGAAGTTTCATAAACTGGCTTGATCTAAATCAGTTAAGTCTGACACCACATTCAACCAGGTCTATCTTAAACCTGTTTCAGCCATTTTAAAACTGGTTTATGTGCACTCAATTTATGTTCTGTTACAGGTTTAAACCAGTTTCTCATCACTTAAACCAGTTTATGTGTAACTTCTGTCCCTAGCCTTACAGGTTTAAACCAGTTTCTGATCTCTTAAACTGGTTTATGTATAAATTTTATCCCTAGTCTGGAGGACAAGGTGGCAATTTGGAAGGATCTTGACAGATTGGAAACTTGGAAAGGCGCTAACAGGAAGAAGTTCAGTGCTGACAACTGCAAGGTCTTACACCTTGGGAAGAATAATCAAAAACACAAATACAAATGGGTGACAACTGGCTGGATGGCAGGATTATGGAAAAGGATCTAGGACTCAGTACGAGTCTGCAGTGTGATACAGCTGCACAAAATACGAGTGAGGTTTTGGGATACATCAATAGGAACATAAGGTTCAAGATACAAGAGGTGATAGTGCCTCTTTACTCAGCAGTGGTTTAGGCCTCATCCAAAGTATTGTGTACAGTTTGGGGCTCCATATTTTTTTAAGGTAATGAGAAATTAGAGATGGTTCAGAGGCAGGTAATAAAAATGATAAGGAGGACATATGAGGAGAGGTTGACGGAAATAGACATGTTCAGCTTATGGAAAAGGCATATAAGAAGGGAAATGATAGTAGCCTTCAAATATCTGAAAGGATGCCATAAAGATGAAAGAGCATATCTTTTCCCTCTAGTTGCAGAGAGCAGGATGCAGACCAATGGCTTGAAGTTTCAGCAGAGTAAGATTAGTTTGGATATCAGGAAAAACTTCTTCATCGTTATAACAGTGAGGCAATGGAACAGATTGCCTGTCAAATCTCCATCACTGGAGTGTTCAAGAAGAGGCTGGATAAGCATTGGTCAGGGATGATCTAGGAGTAGCTATGCCTGTGGTATACTATGGATATATCTCATGCTTCTGGGCCTTTCTGGTTGCCACATGGGGCAGGGAA